>NW_005054342.1:5872161-5882053 GCF_000277835.1 Geospiza fortis | reverse complement strand
ACTTTGAGTTGCGTGTGGGACGGGGAAAGAGGTTCGAGCGGGGAGAGAGAAAATTCCCGCTGAAGTGTCGGCGCTGCGCACTGGCCTTTATCTACGGTGCCCCAGCAGCAGCTGGTGGAGGTTTTTACCCGCTGACTCAGGGCGAAACACCACTTTCTGCCTGAATCCGTGTGCCACGTTGATACCCATCCCCGTGCTGAGCCTGGAAGCCACAGCACAACATCTCCCGGCTCTTCACGTCTGTCTGGTACGCCGGCGCTGCTGGTGGCGGCCGTGGTGCCTGGGACAGCCCCACAGGTGGGAACCAGAAAAATGAGATTTCCGACGGAAAGCATCAGGCACTGCCACCTCCGCACATGCCCTGGCAGCGGTGTGCTGTAACGCACGTTCGCCTCTGTGGATTTTCCTATTCCCTCGTGGTAGGGTAGGTCTTACCAGCAAGGACTGGGAAATGCCAATCTCTTCCTCTGTGGTTAACGCTCTGTGCTTTCTGGAGAAAGATACAGTTATGGGTCATGATGGATAGACAAGAAATACAGAAGAGAAGATATTTTAGATTGAAAGATTTAGTCTAAAATCACAAGTGAACAAATGTCGTGAATAAATGCAGAGATTTAAAAAACACATAATAAAAAAAATTAAATTTTTGCTACTAGGTGTGACATAAGTCTTTACTGCATGGTTTTAGGTTGGAATTTAAGAGCAGACCCTTTCAATATGGGATTCTACAGGTAGTGTGAAAGGCTGCCACAGGTCACTCCAGGCTGTGTCTAACCTGTAGCACAGATGCATTTTATGGGGGGACCCTTGGTACTGATCCTGTGATATCCCAAGGTGGGATCATACTGAGTACAAAAGCAAGCCCTTCAGATCTATCAGCATGTTTCTTGTTGTCACAGAAAATAGGCATAGAGTATAAACATCTAGTCTTGATATGAGATCAGGTCAGGACAGTACTGGGGCATTTTCTGGGAAGGTACGTAGTCCCACAATTCAGATGCTGCTGTGGCAAATTCCATGAAGACCAAGAAGTGAAAGCCATTACCGGAGCCTCACAGATTGTATGTACTGCTGTGTTTTCATCCTTCCTTCTCCCATTTGCAGTATGTTTGCAATTGCTCTTTGAAGTGTCCAGTTAATTAGGAGCCCTTTTCAGCCCCTGAGGCATTATGTGAGTGCTAGTTCAGCCCATGACATGGTACTGGCACTGTGTGAAACCACAAACCCTTTACTAATCCTGCTGCCTACTCTTCTGATGCTACTTCAAACTTAGCAGGGATTTCCTGGGTTTCTCAGCTCTTGGAATATAGACACAACAAGGTTTTAGTTAGTGCATGGGGAAAAGGAAAAATTGGCCTGTTTTGGTTTTGTTTGTTTGTTTTTTTGTTTTTTTTTTTTTTTTGTTTTTTTGCAAAGTCTGCTCCATTGTTGACAAGGGAAAAGTACAAAATGATAAGAGAAAAAAAACAAGACAAATTTAAAAATCCCTCCTAATTTCAATTTTCTGTAGGTTTTTTGTTTGTTTGTTTGTTTGTTTCTTTGTTTGCTTACACTTGGGTTAACTTAAAGGGGAAGCTGGAATGAACAAACATCCTTTTTCTGTGCTTTGGAAATGCTGAAATGGTTTGAGGAGGACATTTTATCATTGTGCAATATTCCCATAAACTGAGCTTCATCCATCCAAGGGCTCCTTGCAGGCAGCAGCAGATACTCCAAAAATTGAATTGCTGGGGTTTTTGCCACTGGCTTGCCAGCCACTGCAACCTCTATTTTGTAGGTCTCTGGTTCATCCCAGGCCTCCAGGAGCTGAAACACTGCTCAGGCTTCATTTTTCCTCTAGATGGCCCTCCAACTTGTTTACACAGATTAGAGGAGAAGCAACAGTAATATTTGTTCCTTTCTCTTGCCAAAGCACATCACCTCTTAGAATAAACTGTTCATATATTTATCAATGCCAGTCACCTGGCATTCCAGATATACTCAAATGGGTTGAGTATAGCACATCTGAGTGGAAAGATGGTGCACACACAAGTGTTGTGGAGTTGTGAGAGCCTGTGCTGGGAGGAGAAGTAAGCCAGTTGCTCAGTCACTGAGTCCACCATATAAAAATGATGTGTAAATCATCAAAAAATGGTGTCTAGATCAGGTTTAGCAGTGCATATTCAGCAAATTTTCAGTAACTGAAAGTAAATTAAGGGTTAGATGTGTAGCAACATTAAACTTTCAAACAGAGTGCTCAAGGCAAGGTAAGAAAAGACAATTCTCACATTCCCCTTAAGCTACTTGTTTAAGGAAAACACCTGTGCAAGTTTGGAGGGCCTAACCTGGGATGCTATTTAAGGATACCACTTACACCTAGTGGTATTGGCCAAACCTGTGACACCAGATATCCCAAAATTGTCAGTTACATTCCCACAATTATAAGAAATGGTCTATAAGTCAGACTTTAAAACCTGTTTTACTTGCATAGTTTTGGACTGCTCAGGATTCACATTAACAAGATTTCTTTTGGAACAGAATAACAGGAGAGAAACTTACAGATATTGAACAGAAGCTGAAAGTTTTTATGTAATTCCCATGAGCTGAGTTTTACAAACAGATATAGCAGCAGAAAGATAATAAAGAGTTGGGTGGGAGCCTCTGAAAAATTATGCATTTGTTTGCTAAATTGTTTATTTAAAAGCAATTTAAAGCCTTTGTATTTGAGTATGTATTGGCAGAGTTAAGTGCCACCCTTGGAAAGTTTCACTATTAAAAAACATAGAAAGTATGCCACACCCCACTGGTCAAGACCTAAAAAACTCTTTTCATATCATTGACCAGGACTTTCTTTGTTGCTAGTAAATTGCTTTTCAACTGATACAGGCAAGCTAAAGTATTGCAAGCCAGTGCCATGTGGAAAGGATGTGGCACCCCTCTGCTTTCTGTGTAGTCACATGAGGAATCCAAAATTCTGGACATTTCTACTAAAACCTGACAAAATGTAATCTGTTATAAATAAAAACAAGAGTTAACCTTACTTCAAAAAGCCTTTAAAAACTAATGTTTGTTAGGCTTTTCTAGCCAAAAATTTTGTCAATTTAGACACTCCCAAGAATTTAGTCCTTCCTTTCCATTTGCAAATAAAAGGGTGCAGAAAGGGTTTGAGAAAGCATGAACATTTGTATCTAAACTCATATCTGACCTCTCCCTGCCCACACAGTTCAAGTATGTGAGGTTGGAAATAAGAGGCAGGCAGGCAGAAAATTCAGCTTTCAACTGGTACAAAATACACATGCACAAATCTGGCTTTAGCTCTTGAGTACAAAAGGACAAGTATGTTGCTTTTGTTGTCAACTGCAGTACACCTGCATCTCCTTTTTATGGAGTCTTCTGGAGGAAAGGAGGTGAAAAGAAATTGGCTTTAAATCGTTCTTGGTGATGCATGGATCCTACAAAGTATCACCCTCAAGAAACAGAAGCAAACTGTTTTGAAAAGTCGGAGGAGCCAAGAGCCAAAGACTAGATTTACCGGATAACCTGAACTAAAATGTGGACTCTTTACTGTTTTTCAGGATCATTGGAGGGAAGCACTAAACCCAGGTGATGTCTGGAGATTGCTCTGTGCTCTAATTGCTCCCGGTACCCATTGATGTCTCCTTCCCATCCAGAGCTCTTCCTTTGTTGTCACATGGCTTTTTCTCAGTGTCCTTCATCTCACTGCATTTTGCTTGGTATCTGATCTCTAATTTCTCCTGCATTAACCTGAATCCAGCCTCTGATGCCCAATATCTCTTGAAATTCAAGCTCTCTCCAGAGCCTTTCCCAGTGCCTGACTCCTTTCTTTCAACTGTGCACATTTTCTTCAGATCAAAGACTAAAACTGAAAAAGGAGAGATGTTCTAAGCATCACTTATGCTGATAATATACCTAGTGAGCTCTTTGATAGCCTGGGCCACTAAAAGCTGAGCCTTAAGGTATGCCACTGCCTTTAAGGCTAGAAGGAACTACAGGATTTTCTGGCTCAAGATAATGTATTAACTTGGCCTTTTGGATGCCACACGTGCTAGAGCTTGCAATCATTATTGAACTGTTATGTGAACAGGCGAGTTGCTCAGAGACCAGATAACCAGTTTCATTCCTCTTCTCAGGGTCCTCACCCTGATTACATTTGAACTATTTTAAATGGCATGAGGTTTTGTCAGAATGCAAGAATCATTACATCAACCAAAAAATGCTTTTAACCTGATGGTTGTGTGAAACAGCTGGAAATTGGCATCCACCTGAATGCTAAGGATGAAAACACCATAGACATAAAGATAAGATCACATATACATTACTGATATAATAACTCCTGATTTGACTTGTCATGGTTTTTGAAAGCTTGGAGTTACCATTATTCCATTTTAACAGTTAGCTTCTTCCTATCGTAAGAAAGTGAAGCAAACCTAATTTTAACATAGTCTAATTTACTAGGCCACTTTTGTAATATTTATATGATCCTAAAATAAAGATTTCCCATGCTGGATATTGCAAGAAACATCTGTCCAATTACTCATGATTCTCCTTTGGTCCAGAGAAGTTATTTTAATATTAACATGCTTAATATTATGGAACCACCCAGAGGCCTTAGTTGGAATCTAGGACTTTAAGAACTATAAAAATAACTGTAGAGACATGGTACCACACATCAGACAAAATCTGTTCTGCCCTTTGCAGATGAGGCGTATCCCATCTGGCTTCCTGTAAAGGGGACAGGCATACATGTTTTGAACAAGCGAAAAAAGGCAAGAGGCTTTCAGTGTGAACAGCCTGCTGAAAATGCCAGAATTTGATGAGGCGAGACAGCAGCCAAAATGGCATTATTCCTCATTTCCTTCTAGTCTGCAGGAGATACATAGGCACACACTCATGCACATACAGAAGCTGTATGTGTGTGTGTGTTTATGTATATATACACCACAAGCAGTCTCATAGAATCATAGAATGGCTTGGGCTGGAAGGGACCTTAAAGATCATCTAGTTCTAATCTCACCATCATGGGCAGGGATGCCACCCACAAGAAAAGGTTGCTCAGAGCTCCATTCAAATTGATCTTGAGCATCCTGCCAGGGATAGGGCATCCACAGCTTCTCTGGGCAACCTGTCCTAGTGCCTCTGTAAAGAATTTCTTCCTAACACCCAATTTCTTGTTTTTTAGTTTAGAACCATTACCCCATGTTCTTTCAATATTTGACCGTGTAAAAAGTTGCTGTCCCTCTTTTTTATAGACCCCCTTTAAGTACTGGAAGAATCCAATGAGGTCTCTGTGGGGGGATGGAATGTAAGAGAATAGATAGGGCAGAAAGCAATCTCACCCCTGAGGCGTTGCAGCTGTACTAATTACAAAGATTAGGAACAGGCTTGCCTTTAATAGGCCACAGCTATGTCCAATAAGGATGAGTGCTATAAAAAAGCGGGTTAGCTAGTTGAGAGGAGTGCTGGAGTCTGTTGGCTGTGCTATGAGGAGCTGCTCATGAGAAATCACTGAAAAGGTATGGAAGTTTTGTGATAGGATAACAACAGATCTCCCCAGAGCATTCTCTTCTCCAGACTGATCAACCCCACTGTCTCATCCTGACTTTTTAGAAAAGGTGCTCCAGCCCTCTGATCATCTTCATGCCCCTCCTTGAAACAGGTCCTTGTCTTTCTTGTGCTGAGGACTCACTCCAGAGCTAGAGACAATCCTCCAGGTGGAGTCTCACAAAAGTGGAGCAAAGGGGCAGAATCACCTCCCTTGACCTGCTGGCCACACCTCCTTTGGTTCAGTCTGGAATGTGGTTGACTTGTGGCTGCAGGTGCATGTTGACAGGTCATGTCCAGTTTTTCCTCCACCAGAACCCCCTAGTCATTCTCTGTAGGGCTGCTTTCAATAAGTTCTCCCAGTCTGTATTCATCTCTGGGATTGCTCTGGCCTTGATGCATCACCTTTCACTTGATCTTGTTGAACCTCAAGAGGTTCTTGTGGGCTGACTTCTCAAGGTTTTCCAGGTCTCTCAGAATGGCATCCCCTCCTGCAGTTGTGTCAACTGTACCGCACAACTTTGTGTCACCTTGGCGGTCTTGAAGAACACTGGTCCCAAGACAGAGCCATGGAGAACACCACCCATCACTGACCACCACCTGGACATGGAGCCATTGAGCACAACTCTGTCTACGTCCAGAGAAGTCCCACTCCTTTGTTTCTCAACGGGCAGAGAGGGGAGATTTGTGTCCCAGGGTGAGCAGGAGCTGTGTGACAAGGAGGTGTGATCAGTGTTGCAGCACTAAGGGAAGTCGATCTTGTTCAGGGCCTGAGCAGCCCTCCCGGGGCCTTTTAAGTGCAATGGTAAGACATTATTGAAGAACAGCTTCTACCTCTTGGAAGCAAAAGCAGTGCTATCTAGAAAGCCTCTCACATTCTGCATACACGTCTCTGAAATGTTTTTCCCGCCTACCATGCCCCAAGGGCACCTGCATCTCGCATTCTGCCAGGTACATGTTGCAGGATCTGCTCCACCACACCCAGCTGTTCCCAGCTGTTTCATAGAGGCTGTCTGGTGTGCAAGGGGCTGGAGGGGGAGGGAGGCTGCAACACTGTGGAATGCATACCTTTGATTGGTGTCTTGGGTGGAAAGAAGCCTGTTCAGAGAGTAGAGGGCTGCCATGCCCTTTCCTCCATCGCCTGGACTGCCATGTCCGCTCTATGATCCTGTTTGCATGCAGACCCCTGGCAAATGAACCAACTGGCCTGTTAAGCCTCAGGAATGGCAGATTTGGAAATTGGTAGTACTGTATAAAAAACTAGTCAAGGTGTAGGACAGCTGTAAATTAAAGGCATAAAGCATTCAGTAGTTAGCTTGTAGGCATGTTACTAGTTAAAAATACCACTTTTCAAATGCTTAATAGCTAGTAATATTTGAGATGTAAGGAATAGCCATACAGAGCCATTGATCAGCATTTAGAGCTTTCAAATCTGGAAGTTTCCTCTAGTAATCTCAACTGAAAAAGTGCTGCCAAACTAGGTGGGGAAAGACTGCCACTTCTAGGACATCAAGAACATCCTAAAATGTGTCAGTAGGTAAATGGATCAGTGAAGCCCAGTGAAAGTCAAAAAAGCACTTCATTTTCTACTGACTGCAGAAGTCATAAGTGATTAGTGCAGAGCAAGGTGTTTCCTTGGTGGTATCCAAAGCTAGGCAAAGTAAACTTGCTCCTTTGTATCTTGCCCAAGCCAGTCCACAGCAGAGCAACCATCACACCACTATAAAAGACGAGGCTGAGTTATGTGGGGCACTCACTATACAAGATGAGTGCAGGAGAACCTCCAGCCATGTAAGAATTCTGTGGTCACTCAGCTGTGCCTGGCACACCAGCCAAAAATTATAATATACAGTGCAAGTTGTCCCATTAAGCAGTGGAAAATCAGAGATAGCTCTTTACCTACTTAACCTCCCCGCTCGTAGAAATGCTTTTTTTAATATCCAAGGCATTTACAGGGGGAAATCCATAAGCATTGCTTCAGTCCATCAACTAACATACACAGAGACACTGCAGAAGAGGAAATGCAGGAAAACCTATGTAATTAACTGCAGGAGTCAAAGCAGACATGCTATTTATAGAAACTGCAGTTTGTGAGGAAATGAAAGTTAATATCCTTACTGTGGAGCTGCCAACTCTTGCTATTTCATGGTGAGTCTCACAGTATTTGTTGCTGTTCTTAAAGCTGAATATCCCTGCATAATGGGATCTTGCAGCAAGCTCAGCTTGCTAAGGCAAAAAAAATGTGGTTGGAAAAAGGAAGCAGAAAATAAAGAGACTATAAAAAGACTTAAGTTAATGTTTTTGGAAACACTGCGATTCTTAAAGCAATTCTATGACTTTTTAAAATCCTGGTAATTTTTAACACCAAGCACTTGAAGTGATTGTCTTTGTATAGGAGCTGCTGTGGGATTTCCTGTATGTGTGGAGTCAAAACATATTTCACATCTCTCTAGAAAGAAAATACTGACTCAGGATATTGTTCCTGAATGGCAAATTTGGTGTCTCTTCAAATTAAGAGATATTTAATAACTCATCATGCTTATATTTT
This sequence comes from Geospiza fortis, assembly GCF_000277835.1. Classification (NCBI taxonomy): domain Eukaryota; kingdom Metazoa; phylum Chordata; class Aves; order Passeriformes; family Thraupidae; genus Geospiza; species Geospiza fortis. The sequence continues at coordinate 5,873,964 of NW_005054342.1, read as the reverse complement.
TCTATATCTAGATTTCTTAAAAACTTTACCCAAAAAAGCTAATTAAAGATACTTGAATGAGTTTTTACAAGAATTTGTCTGAGGAGAGCTTGCTATGCCTTCACTGGAGAATTAACAAAGTGAAGCTGGAGCTCTTTTGCTATTTGGTTCTTAGTCAGGATTGCTCGAAGAGAAAGTTGCGCAAGCCAATGTTTTCTTGCTGGCTAGCCACTAGAGTCAGATTTGCCTCTGGATTTTGTGACACTGCACGGCAAAACAAGACTTCCATTCAGCTCAGATGCAAAGTAGCTGCAGGCTCTTACTCCTTCTGGGAAGCCGGGCGCTGCTTTCAGTCTGCTGAGGGTCTAGGGCAGCACTGATTGATTGTCTCCTGCCTAGAGCTGACTCAGAATGGCCAGGCTTAGTACAAAATGGTGTAAATGGGCTGTAAACAACCAGATTTGAAAAGAAAAGGAAGAAAAAACCTCAACAGCAGGAAAGTGAAAGGGTGACTTTCCCGCCTTTGGGGAACTCATCTGTAAGTAGAACTGATTGGGAAAAAGATCTGGTTCATTGAGCCTGACTGCTCTGTTGGAATCTAGTAGCCTGGAGAGCTTTTGCCGAAATTAAGGCAGCATTTTCAGCGGTAGCTGCTGGGTTTGTCAGGAGTCTTGTGATACTGTTTAAGGGGGAGTTTGCCCAGTCTGCTTTTCCACTTGCCCCGGCAGCAAGGGATGCCCTAATGTATATGATCCCTGACTCTGCAGCACTCGTCTTGGTAGCTGGGGCCATTCTAGCTGGTCTGGAAGCTTGCAGGCTTCTTAATGTGTCGGCTAGTATCACCAGAGAAACTGGCAAATGCAGTATTTTAGTGATTTGCATCCTGAAAAATATTTCAAGTAAAGCAGTGCTTTGGGACTAGTTCAGACTATCTATAAAATAATATAGTCCAAAGTAGAAAATTACTTGTAGTAGAGCAACACAAGCTTCTGACTAGTCCTGTTTTTAATCCTTGTGTCCAAATTCATGTCTGAATGCCAAGATCCGAACATACATTTGTTTGCTACATACTTTAAGAACACTGTGGTGTATGTCAAACTTACTGTCTCTGTTTATATTATATGCCACTGACCATAAGAATAACTCATCCTTTTGGCCTACTAAAACTAATGAACTTCAGTGGAGACTTGCTTTTAACAACTATTTAACCAGGCATTTCTGCAGTTCTAGAATAGGTCTGATCTGACTTCTACTGAAGTGGGTAGAGAGGCCAATTCTAACTTACAAATTCCCTGTAGTTTCCCAACTGATTAAAAACATATAAAGATTGAGAGAGACTCATTATTTGGTTTTTGGTGGTTTGTTTGAGTCTTTTGTCTGGTGTAATCCTCTGTGTGTAGTGACTGTTCTGTAGACCTCTTCATGATGTAGCAGGCCATAGCTAATCAAGGCTGTATGACAGTAGAGTGTATGTAAGCATCAGGTATATCAGGGAATTTATATCACAGAAACAGCTGAAAGATGACTTCTAATTCAGCATTCACTAATGCAGAAAATATTAAGACTCTGTAAGACTTGTATACAAGACAGTATATTAAAATGGGAGGGGAGGCTTTTTATAATCAACTAGCTTTTGCTGTGTTTGGAAAAACAGAGGATTAGTGCTGGCTCTCTTCTGATCTGAAAGTAACTCTCAGGCGTGGAAAAAATTGATATTCCTTCCACCCTGTTGTCCAGAAGATGAAAGTTCCAACCACTTCCCCATAACAGTGCTTCCATGGTGCTGTGCTGGTTTATTGACTTGGGAAATTGCTGCTTCTGCTT
>NW_005054342.1:5831899-5872127 GCF_000277835.1 Geospiza fortis | reverse complement strand
ATCCCAGCTGGCCTTAATTTAAACAGGTTTTTATTGTCTGTGTTTTTATATTATCAGGTAACACTACTAATCCCTACCTGAATGAGAGTGACCATAAATAGGCTCTATATATAATATACAGCACCCACCATATGTGCACGATATGAACATACACACGTGCACCCATTGTATGAATACACACACTGGACTGATCTCTGCAAAGCATACAGGGTGACTTTTGATGTTGTTCAGAGATGTGATAATCTGCTGTGTGTAGTAATGATACTGTAATCTGAGAGATTCCTGTAGGTCATTGCTTTCTGCTAGTAATTTAGTTACATTCATTAAGCAAAGTCTATTATTTCATACTGCAACTCAAGCTCTTGTATGCCTTGCTTGCAAGAAAAGCAGTGGACTTGAGATAACTAATGTTTTAAATAAATAAGATGTGGGAAACCTGAAGGAATGCCAGTGAAAGGGTGGTGTATCAACAGTAGTTAGGAGAAATCTGAAGAGCAGCCAGCATAATAAGTTTAAAGGGTGGAGAAGAATTACAATGGCAACACAATGTTTTGATCAAAATAAAGCAATTTTTATGTGTAATGAAGCACTAGCCCACAATTTTTAAAGACCCGTGCATTCAACATCCACAAGCTGCCTTTCAAGTTTACAGGCTACTGTGTTTCATATTAAGAAAGGATATAGTTTATAATTCGCTTTCAACAAAACACCAGATAGCTAACACAGCAATGAAAAACAGACTTAAAAAAAAACCAAACAAACCCTGGTAAGTAAACCCTGTTTATTCTGTTTATTCTTGATTTGTTGATTTTTTTATCCACTATTACTCACTTTCTGCTTGGTTACAGTATGAGAATCTCTCTGCTCTTCTGCTTTCTGACCCTCCTTTCCTGCTCCTCTAACTCCCTTTTTCCTAACACAGACCTTGGCCAGCAGCCTGACAGACTGTTGCAAGGTATGTGCATCAATCAGGGGAGTGCTGAAGTGTGATCTGCAGCCAGCACAGCTGTGCCAGCAGAACCCTCTAGTATGGATTAAGACATATCAGCAAAAGCACTCTTTTACAGAATGATTTTTTTTTCTCATAAGGTCAGCAACAAGTTCTATCAGCAGAAGTGGAGTTTTCTCACTCTAATGTGCAACTGGAGTATGAACACTGTGCCCAAATGTAGCCTATCAACACCAAGCTACCTCATTTAGCACTTGGCATAAATTTGGCTTTCTGCACTTCAGAGGTTAATAAGAATATCTCCTGAACTCGTACCATGGCCATAGCTCTCTGCCCTCTTCCTCACTCACTCTCCTGCTTTGGCCGCTATAATTTATCTCAAACTTACGCATATTTTTGAATTTCACCTCACCACCCTTTGTTCCGTGTACTCTGATCTTTTTTTGTCACATTCTCCACATACTTTTTGGTACCTCCTACCTGCCCTTAGAAAATTATTTTCCTATTTCCTAGATATGAGCATTTTTGTATCAGACTGCTAATGCAAGGCATATAAAAGTGAATCTTTTTATTCCCTAAGCTCCCATAATGTACAGAAGAAAAATAGCATATTTGGGTCTTTTTTTGTCATCTAGTATTTGGAATGTTGGAACTTATTTTCATGCAATCAGTTCTAAATTCCTACTTTAGTATTTATATGAAAACTGATATTCTCAAATAATAACACAATCTGAGTATGTGGGGGTTTAAGGATTATTAGTTTTCCTCACCTGTCATTTACAGAACAAACTGGTTCAAATCCTACAGCACTTATTTGTTCTCTGACAGTGAAAACCAACTAATCCCTCTTCAGATTCCAAAGCTATGTGTCTTGGTTTGGAAAGACAGGTGTCTGCTAAGGAAGGCAGGAGCCTCCCCTGAAATGGAAAAATGTAAACCCCCTCCCTCTGAATTATTAAAAATTTGAAATTAAGGAGGGCTCTCATGCAAAAATATGGGAGCAGGAATAACAGTTCTTTATTAGGCAAGAAAATAAAAAGATAAAATAAACAATGCAGTAAACCAAAACAACACTGACAGAGTCAGAACACAACCTGACACCCTGTTGGTCAGGGTGTTGGTAGCAGTCCAATTGGAATTTTGGCTGCAGTCCTCCTGGAATGTCAAGTGTGGTTCTGTTGGAGCAGTGGTCCTGTAGAAGGGTATACTCTTCCTCTGAAGATCCAGTGGAAGACGCCACTGCTGTTCCTCTGGGAAAATCCAGTGGAGAAGCTGTGCTGGTGTTCCAGAAACTCAAGATTATATCTGGGTAGGAGTGCTTGGCTCCTCCCTCTAGGCAGAGCATCTCACAATGGGATGCTGTAGTTCTTATGAGTCGTGCAGCGACATTCAACAGCCTGTTATCAGCAGATGGCTCCCCAGTGGGAGGATTGGTTGTGGAAGAGATAAGGAAAACTGCCCACTTAACAGAAGACAAGTGCCATACAGATGGCAAATAGAATACAATTTGCTTGGCAATCCAGGACGCTATGTCAATAGGGGGAGAGAGTGGCAAGAGGAGGCACTCAGACTTGAGCTCCAGTTCCACTGCTGGTGCCTGTTTATACTGAAATGATCAACAATTTGCACAATGCCACTGGAGCTGAAGAGTTACCCTCTAGCTTCAATGCTAAGAAACCATTCACCACAAGGGAGCTGATTTGGGATGGAAAAGATATCTCACTCTGTCAGAGGGACAGAGGAGCTTCTGATTCTGCTGTGCATGCAGGGTGAGCCTGAGGGGTTACACTTGTGCTGGTATACCAAGGATTTATCATCTGAGTGAGGATCTAAGAACCCAGAAAGTAAAGAGTGCTTCATAAAAGAGACTTCATCTATTGTTATGACATAGTGGTCACTAACTGCCAGGCCTGAAATCCTACCTTTTAGCACATGTGCATGAAGCTATGAGGTTTTTCTGGGAAACTGTGAGCTTACATGAGAATATGTTATGTAAATATCGCATGACTCAGTTTGACTGATGCAATCCTTGGTGCAGAAGTCTGTCTTCCTTGACTCCTCTATGCTTAAAACCAAAGCAGAAATAAACCATGGGCATATGATCACCTGGAATGCCTAATTTTTAGCTCAGTTTTTGGTCCCAAATATTGTTTTTGTTGATGCCACCTTCCAGTCTTTCAGGCTGTATTTGGCCAATGGTTTGGACCATAATGTGTACCAGATTTTTGGGAGGGGATTGTGAAAGAGACAGTTTAGCTCTTCAAAAGTGAATACTACTGTCCTAATAGCCTGCAGAGATTGGGTCTGGCATATTTTATTGATTATTCTACAAGTAGCCTCTAAGGCTGAATTTCTGTCCTTTCACACTTCTACTTGACCCATGAATTTTATGTCTTTCATTTGTATTCTCTTCTTCATCTAATTTTCTTTGTCCACACAGTGAACAAAGAAACTAATTTTTCTTACCTGCAGAAAACTTTCACCCTAATTCTCACGTCCATGTGACACTCAGCAGAGTTAGGTAGTGCACTAACTCCTGGCAGATACTTGCCTCTCAAAGAATAAAGAAAGTTCAGGAAGCATTTGCTGATCTTTTGTTGGACAAACCAGTCCTTGAGTCTCTTTGCAGATAGAATATTCTTTGCAGATCATTGACCATCACACAAAAAAGCCACTGCTGTACTTCATTTTCACATCCTCAATAAATTGTGGCACAGCTGGGAACTCATCTTTCTGCTCCAGATGTTTCTCTCCACTTTCTTCCCACTGTATAAAATGGTTTTTTTTTTCCTCTAGTGGTGGTTTTATTCACCCTACAGAAAACTTTAGGTGAGATTTGTTGTTTGCCCTGCAAATTAAGGAGTCCAAAAGACCCCAGGAGAAGGTCAAAATAAAGCTTTGAGCTGGTATTTAATTAGCATTTATCAACAAACAGATTTTAAAGCAAATATTAGTAGAGGCTTACTAATAAAAGGGAAGTGTTTGTGTAGTGTCACTCCCACTCATTTTCACCTTGAGGTATTTTAGGAATTGATGACCTGGAAAAGTGAGCAAGCGGTAAGTACTGTACAGACTGTGGGCAGTAGGAAAAACTGTTTGTCTAAATTCAGTGTTGTGACAACTTTGTGATAGAGACATCAGGCCCTGGTGTCCTTGGAATGTAGGTGGGTGAGTGAGTCACTTATTGCTGTCCTGACATGCCATAAGTAGGTGGCTGTTCTCCGTTGTCTGAGTACAGTCCTTCAATTTTTATTCAGTGAGAGACATCACCATTTAAAAATGGATTTATTTTGGCTCACACTTGAATAAGTGATGTCATTTTTCATTCTGAGCAAGGAGCTTCTTAAAAACAATATACTTTAGACCTGTCTACAGCCATTTACCAGTTCCATAGTCTTGAACCATTTTGTCTGCTTTAAAATAGTGCCAGGTGTCTGAATGCAGATGATATGTTTGGAAGCAAAATTGCAGCCAAAAACTACCTTGGACAAATGCTGTGCTATAATTGTATTTTATCACTGGTCGTGCTTCCTGTGACAGAAGCCATGCATAGGAAAAGATGCAGGAAAAATGAGTAAGTATCACTATGGTTAATGTGGTTATCTTATCCCAGACATCATTTCCTCAAAAGACTAGAAAAATGTGCCGATGGAAGAAACCTGGCATTTCTGCTATCTAAATGGGAGTTTAACACTGGGTTCCCTGAAATTATTTCAGTTAATTGGGAAAACCTGTTAGGATTATTAGCATATTATATTGAAAGGAACATCAGAGTTTGTAGTTGCCTCCAGTGAACTTCTGCAGAGCTTGTAGTCCTTTTGCTAAGGAGCAAATGACTAAATGATTTCCAGGGGTCCCTTCCAACCCCAAACATTCTGTGACTCTGTGAAATACTGCCCACTAACAAACATATGGCTGAGGGGGGCTGTTGCAGGGCTGTTCCAGAAGGGTTCAATAACTGCAGGTCTCCTGTTACCTTTATTAAAAATTAAATACTCATCCACACTTACGGATATTTCTGCTAGAAACCAAAATTCTTAATTTTGTGATAGGCTGGAAAAAACTGCTGAAAATTTAGGACAAAGTCCTATAAATGTCTGAATCATTAGCATCCAAACCAGCCAATCACAGTATGACAGATTGAAGGACCTGTAGTCAAGCTGAAAGATACTTAAAACCATATTCCTCTTTCTGAGAGTCCTTCCTAACTCTGCAGTTAGGAAGGTGAGTGCAGACCCCAAAAGCAGCACCCATTCTGCAGCCCTAGCAGGTTTCAGATTTGGTAACTGGTTATCTGGCTTTGGGGTAATTTTTCTTCTTAGGGAAGAAGATTATGCTTAATTTATCCTCCCTATTGTGTTCAATACAGAATTTTCCTTGGGTATGCCCAATTGTAGACCCTTTTCTGCATTTCAGCCACCACAGCCTGGGCTAGGAGTTGCTTGTCCTTGTTCCAAAGTGGAAGGACCTTTCCCTGTTCCTTAGATATGCATCTCTGCTGCACTAGCATCCTCGTCCTCAAGGGCTGCAGGCATGGCTACTACCTCTGAACACATTCAGCCTTCCCTAAGCAGTCTTTTTTCTCTTCCATTTCTTCCTTCCAGCTCCCATGTTTTACTTACCGTGTACCAGAGTCACTTCACTCACCCTCATCAATTCAATCCTAGCCACAGGCAGTTTGCTTCTCGCTGAAGGCTGCAAGCATCTGGCCTCCTTTGCTTTCTCATGGTTCCTGTTTTTGTTGTACTCAAGAGAGTTTACTTTGTTCCTCCTTTTCAAAAGAAAAAAACCCTGATGACTTGTACCTACACACCTATTCTTCCTAATGCTGCTAGCTCAGCTTACAGTCTTAAAAACCATAGTAAAATAATTCTGTCTTTGAAAGATATGGGCAAATTTGAGTTTGGTACAAGAAGTCAAAACACCATTAATGCTAATAGATTTATACCATGGAAAAATTAGTCTAAATTGTCTGTTTCCCATTTAAAATAACCATCCAGAATAGATGTGCACTCTGTCCAGCTACACAGCTCATTCATCCTCATTGCCTGTGTCTCATGTGGCAGAATGTTCTTTTTAAAGATTTCAGTAATCGTAAATGTTTCCATTTCTAGTAATACTCCATTGTTTGCAAGTTAGACAATCCAGCATACTTTTGGTAGGCTTCTAAGGATTAGTTTCTACATTCTGCATGCTTATTTTAGTACAAAAAGACTTATGCATATTTCCTAAGTTATAGTTGAATTTGCTGTTAGATGTAAATCCCTATAAATACAACATTATTTTGAAAACTGGTAATGTAGAGAATAGTATGTTAGTGGATATTTAAAGTTTTGCTCCAGTTTTTTGCCAAAAGCTAAGAGTGAACATAAATGGCATTTGGAATAGAATTAGCAAATGACATTATATTTAGAATTGAAAGTACAGCTTTCTTATCTTTCTAGCATCCAATGCGGCAAATCTGATAGTAAAACTGCCTCATTTTCTGGTACTTCTTTTTGAACATTTCCGTCACTTGAAAAAATGCATGTGATTTTTAAAAATCAGTTTCGTGGCCCAGTGAGTTACATGCATGCATAATTTAAAAAGAGAAATATTTGTTCAATTTATTGGCTGCCCCAGATATGGGATCAAGCTTTGCAAGCAACCTGCCTGTCTCAAGGACAGCAGGATATCGCATAGCCTTCACCAAAAAAGGGAGCATTCTGGATCATGGTTGAATACCTGTGGTCAAGGAAGTGTCGCAGACATCTTTTATGAAAAATCCTTTCCTTAGAATTTTTCCTCCTGAGAAGCTGAGAGGCCTCAGGAACAAAATGTAAACATTGATTGTCTGCTGCTGTGGAATGCAACGGGTGGATCTGTGATTGGACCATATTGGATGTTTCTAATTAATGGCCAATCACAGCCCAGCTGGCTCAGACAGAGAGTCCAAGACAGAGCCTTTGTTATCATTCTTTGCTATTCTATTCTTAGCTAGCCTTCTGATGAGATCCTTTCTTCTATTCTTTTAGTATAGTTTTAATGTAATACATATCATAAAATAATGAATCAAGCCTTCTGAAACATGGAGTCAGATCCTCGTCTCTTCCCTCAACATAAGACCCCTGTGAACACCGTCACAAAGGAAGTTTCCGAAGAGTCTGCTTTTAACCTGTGCCTGCTCTCTAGGTGGTACTCTGGTGGTGGTACTCTGCCTTTCATGTTCTGAACCTAATCCTACCCACACACCATAGTGGACAAGGTTTTGTAGAACAATTGTAGAACAATTAATAAGAGTTTTTTTAATTATGGATCTCTCTGAGGATGGATGTCCTTAATCTGTCACTAGTGACAGGGTCTACCAGGACTGTGTCATCTTCCTGTCCCACCAGTTCTTGACTATATCTGTTTCCTGGTTAGCTCCTTAGGTGTTATCTGGCATGGGGACCACCTCTCACTGTGGATGAATGTAACAGCACATTGCACAAAGGGTCCATAATTTTCTTCAGTGTGTATTTGTATTCACCCGTTTGTGTTTGAGTACTACCAGCCTGAGAGTTTAAGACAAAAACACGGTTACTGCTGGAGCCCATGGGCACTCATGTTCATATATGGCGCTCATCTGTGACATTTGTGCTGCTTCTTCCTTCCTTCCTTGCCCCTTGTCCCTGTTCCTTTGCTGTAGGTCACCTGCCCCAAAACCGAGATGGCTGAGCAGTGCATGTGACCTCCAGCAGAAGCCTGGTCATGTAACTCAGCCCCCCACTCAGCAGCTGCCTTTTTCTTGATATATCAGGGAAGGTTATGGTGCTTTTCTGCTAACCAGCCTCAGCAGAGAGGTGGTGACAAGCACTGGGGACAAGATGGGGTGGGAACATCTCAGGGAGCTACATCTGTCCGCTGCCTGAGCTCTGTGGAATAGCTTTCATCAGTGTTTGTTCTGCACTCAGTCTGCAGGCAGCACATGGAGCAGCAGAGCTTCAGAGCTTCACACAGCTACAGCAGCAGATCTGCTTCTGGCTCATGCAAACCAGTGGTTTGTCACCTGTAAACATAAGAAGAAAAGTGACAGGAGAGAACTGAGCCTGCTGAGAACCCAGGAGAAAACCAGGGGGGAATAATAACTTACCCAGTTGTCCAGAGAAACCACTACAGATAGATAAGGCAAAATGGTTCTGCTTTTTTTCCTATTTTACACCTCTTGGGTGCACATGGACCACTGACTTCAAAATAGTATTGATAGTTCTACAAGTAGTACATTACTGACAAGGTGATTCAGTGAACAGCAGTGGGAGAAACATATAGCAGCAGTGGTCCAAAGACAGGGGGAAAAACATTCAGAAAGCTACATTTATAGAGAAATGCTACCAAGAGACGTGTGTATGAACCTAATCCATTGACAAGAGTGTACAAAGCTAACTATTCCCCCAATACATCACTCAGGATCTGCTTGGTAATGCTGCAATATAGCTGGCTTTGTGCAAGATGTTGGCTGCAATGCGGAAGAATACAAAGGAGAATAAAACATTTAAAATTCAAAGCTGTCCATATAAGAGGCAGTATAGCATGAATGGCCTCATTTGGAGCAGATTCCCATTAATGAGATTTGGGAGAAAAAGCTGTCAGACTTGCGCTGATTTGATTTCCTTTAGATAAACAACAGGGTATTGACCACGTTGGTTTTAAGACAGGTCTGACAGGACATTATTAGAATTCTCACTTCATTCAAATATTTTATGTCCACATTTAAGACACTAGAAGGACAAAGAGCCATTCAAGGAACAAACTATTGCACTTGGGAAGCCCTCAAGGTCTCGTAGTCTTGCAGGGAGTGACTAGGGTGAAGAAATCTCTATTCTGTATCAGTATCTGTCTTTTTTTTCTACCATGCCTGTAATTTCTCCTGCCTACACCTTCACTTTTGTCAGACACCTCTACCATAGTGAATGGATGCTGACACATGCTGTTTTGTTATCATTGAAGTCCATATAGCTTTGCCAGCTTGGCAGTAGTCTGCGATTTAGAGCAAGAAGTTGACCAGTGTGCCTTGATATTTACATCAGGAGCAATTTTTCTATGGCTACATTAAATGCCAGATGCTTCTTGTTACCTTCCAGTTTCAGTTCAGGTAATACCTGACTAGTGTATCTTGACTGAAACCCCCTTTTCTCTGTGCCCTTTCTTTTTCCAGCTTAAGTATTTCCTTGCACTGGTCATCTCTTCACAATCCAGAACAATGCAAAACAAATAAATGGGAATGGAGGGACAGAGGGCTTCAATATAAGGAGCATTAATTATATCCAAGGGACTTTTTAAATGGAAAAAATCCCTACCCTTCTTTTAATAGCTGTCATCTGCTGGGAGGCAGGCACTCACTTCAGTACATTCACAGTCTTATCAAACTGTAGTTTTTTAAACTTTGGAGCTTAGTTATAGTGAGCATGTGACCAGAGGTTAAAAGCAGGAGGGTAGGTCAGCTGCTGTGTTCTTCTTGCCCTTCCATACTTCTTAGTGGATGTAAAGGATTGTAAACATAGACTACTCAGATAACTTCTGGAAAACAAACAAACCTCAAATCCACCCCTAGAGCAACCAAACAACAAAAAAACCACAACAGAAAGTATATACTCGAAGTCAGTGCAAACTAATTATGGCGACTCTGTGCCAAGCTGTCATAAGCCCCAAACTGACCATGCATGGCTTTGGGGAGAAGGACCTGGGGTGAGCGTTTCTGTCCTGCAGCTATCTCCCTGGCTCTCAGGCCATAGCTATGTGCTATCGTGGTTGAAGCCATGAATAAAAATCTCTCTGCTCCCCAGGTTTTACATTATGTGAAGCTCAGTGGCAACCCAGAGCTAACCTTGTGGGCCCCTGGGGAGATAAGGCTGACAAGGTCAGATAATGATGGGAATTCATGTTTCCTGTAATTGTGATTTATTTCTTGTGTAAAATTCACTCATCTTAATAAAGATGCATGGCTATTGTTGAACCTACATAATGTGTTTCATGCTCATCAATAAAGTGGTTTGAGGGGCATGTGGTGAATGTAGCTTCTCTGGAACTAGTTCAGTATTTAATTCCTGCTAATGTACACCATGAGATTGTGTCTAATTCAATTTGCAAAAATGTAAAGTGCCATTTAAGGAGAACTCATATATGGTTAGATAAATGTGTAATGCAGATGCCTCTGTAATTCCTTTCAATGTCATTAATTTGATATTCTGAATTGTTATTTACAGACTCTAGTTCCATACAAAAGAGAATAAACCTCAGAAAAGTAACCATAGTAAGTGCTTTTAGGAGTCTGTTTTTTTCTGTGCAGTAGCATTGAGGAAAGCTGATGTCTCTTAATATCTTGTCTTCAGCAGTGTAGCTTCATAAATATCATAACACAGAAACATCACACACTGACAAATAATAAAAACATCACACCCAAGAATACCCTGAGAAATTACTGAGATTTATTTTATTTACTTAGTTATCACTGTAGTTCTATGAGTGTCAGAATCAGTAATAGTGAAGTCAAGAGAATATAGGTCTCAATGTATGACAAATGTAACAGTAATGTAGTGTACTGGTATCACAGCTTGGCCTCTGACAGTCCTTTTTAAATTATTTTGTGTAACTTGGTGCGTGTGTGATCATCCAAGCTGCTGCAAGATCAAGCAGACTAGAAAACCCAACTAAACCTTTTCTTCAGCCAGTCAATTTGATAGAGGGAACAAGGGTGCCATTTTTACATTCCCAAGCCGCAGAACTAGCCTCAGTTTTGAAATCTTCCTCTGTATTTTGCTTTCTATATTTTGTTTCCCTGGAGGCAATATAGCTTTAACCCTCTCAAACTGACTGCATCCCATTCAGCTGGATTAAAATCTGATTATTATTAATGAACTTGAACTTGGAGAGTGATGTAGTCACAAAATGGGCTCAGGAAGCAGCAAACTCACCCTAATGTACAGCAAACAAGTGAAATGAACAGTGAAAATACACTGAGGATATACCTGGGTTAGTTATAAACACTGATGTTTTAAAATTAAATAAATGCTCCTTGGAAATTCTAGGACAATTTCTCCTCTTGCATCCAGTGGTGTGTACTATCACTGGAAGAAGTTGTATTAAAATACATTTGTAGAACAAAACAGTTGGTCCTCAGGAAATGACAGACAGGATGCATTGCTGGGAATTTTTACTTTGGACTAGTTCTACCTTTGTCCCACAGTCTGAATGCCCATTAGAGGCCATGGTGGTATGACAGGAAAAGCTTGGGTGGAGGAGATAGCCAGGAGATCAGCACCAAAAGCACAATTTGGATCTGAAGTGCCAGTGTAGGCAGGAGCTGCCCAGAAATAAAATCTTTGCATGGGAAGCTCAGCTGTGTCGCTGGAGTTTCCCAGGAATTAAGAGTGGGACAGATTGGATGGTTTGAAGTAAAAATGTAAATAACAGGCATGAAAAGCAGCCAAAGAATGTGCAAGAGAATAGAAGATAGTAACAAAACAAGTCTTAGGTAAGATACTCAGAAGTAATGAAAAATGTATGGGGGAAAGCTAAAGGCAAAGAAAATACTTTCCTTAACATTTAATTATGTTATTGTCCTCAAAAAGGCATGCTCATTTAGAAAAATCATGTAAAAAAATCCAAACCATTAAATGGGAAGGGCTCCACCTACCCATAAAAAACATACAACGTTTTCTTTATGCAGGATATCTGAGCGCAGAACTTGTGAACATAGGTTCTGTTGAATATTTTTTGTCTGGTTTGTCCCTCATTAAGTGGTAAGTGCTGAGGAAAGAAATGAGCCTTATCTGGTTTGCTACCCACCTAACCATTATCAGCTGGCATCAGGTAAAGAAATGAGCCTGAAAGAGTGAAGGATAGGTGCAGATGCTGGAATTCAGTGAGGTCAAATCAATGGATGAAAGGAGTAAGAAATTTTCTTAATGCTTGTTTTCAAATGAGCAGCTCTAGCAGCAGGAGAAGCAGCAAAGTGTGCTTTGCCAGAGGACTTGTGTCTCATGGCTGTCTCAGGTGTCTAATAAAGTAGAAGCAGTGATCTGAGGTTTTTTCTCTGAGGTGGGCTATTCATAATATTTATCAGGTGCAATTTCCTGTGATTGATGGGTTGAGCTAATGCCAGGGGCCTCTCTTTGGTTAGTGTGTTTTTAACAATCTCTCCCTTTACTTGTTAGGCTAGTCCCATAAAAACTGGTTGGGTCTTAGTATTGCTGCGGTTTTGATCTTCATATCAAATTTGATTGAAATAATGAAATGATTTAAAATTTAGTGTGTTGGAGGGTGGTATAGTGGAGGTGAGGAACAAGGGGATACACAGGACCAAAGTGTAATACAATAAAATTGCGGATTTTTTTTTTCCTTTAGAAACCAGGTTGAAAAAATAAGATAGTTGCAAACTCTGAAAGAACATGATTTCTAAATTCTTGGCATTTTTGATTTTGATTCAGTTCCTACCGACTGAATGAAAAATTAACTGTACCACCCAAAAAATGTGCAGCTGCTGCATGTCATTATTTGAGTGCTTTGCATTAAGTTTTTTTTTCTGGAGTTTGGTAAAGGAGGTGAGTTTAACTGCCTCCTCCTTTGCATTCCTCATAGAAATCTGAAAGTGCATCTTTAAATGATATGTTTTGAACAAGGGAAGGAGGCTGCTGCCATGGCACTGGGAAATAAAGAAGAAAATACCTGCTTGACTGAGCTGCCCTTTTCATCCAGAGTAGTGTGAGACAAACTCACTGAATCAAAGCCTGAGCTCCAGATGCCTCGTACAGTTGGAGATGGCTTCCTGCCAATGAGTTTCCAAAGCAAACAAGGAAGAGCAAATTTGCGTAGCATGAAGTGCAGCCACAGAGGGAGGCAGTGAACAGGGTGGTTCCCTTCAGCATGGAAGGGAATGTTAAGTGCTTTAATACAACGTTGTTTTAGAACAAACCAGACCCTGAAAGAAAAAATATAATTTTCAACTGTGATCTTAAGTTTTCTGAATTTAACCAAGTTTGTCAATGACATTTTGACTGGGGGTGGTGTAATACAGTGTCTGTGGCTTGCTTTAAAGCATGTCTCCATGACTAGGAGTGGTTTCTGATATAATAGAATCAGAGACTCGTAGAACGGTTTGGGTTGAAAGGGACTCTAAAGATCATTTAGTTCCAATGCCTCTGCCATGGGCAGGGATGTCTTCCACTTCAGAATCCCATCCAACTGGCCTGAACACTTCCAGGAGAGGGGCATTCAGAACTTCTCTAAGCAACCTGTTCCAGTGCCTCATCACCTTCACAGTAAAGAATGTTTCCCTCATATTTAATCTAAACCTACTCTCAGTTTAAAAACATTCCCCCTTCTCCTCTCACTATGCACTCTTGTAAATAGGCTCTCATCAATAACCAACCTAGCACTGAAGTGGATTGGAAGTAAACACTAGATCAGACTTGCTGGGGCCAAACAGACTCAAATGCCTTTGTCAATAAACCTTGATTGGCAAGATCTGCAGATCCATGCAATTGGCCATATCAGCTAATAAGATAACTTCTAATCTCCAGCTATGTGTACAGAGATTCCATGTAAGAAAATCCTGGATATACCCATTGGTGTTAAGATGCTTTCCATGTCAAGTATAGCGAAGGAATATAGTATAAAGAAGTGTTGAAAATAAGCATGATCTAACAGAAGATTTTTGTACTGTTCTACCTTCTTGCCATATGTGCTTATTGACTTCAGGAGTGGTCTTTTCTAAATGCTGAAAACAGTTCCTATTGTTTTGCCTTCTTTGCTGATACTGTTGGATTCAATGATCTTAAAAGTCTTTTCCAATGTAACAATTCTATGATTCTATGCTGAGAGAGCTGACTGACCTCTTCATCTGTCTGCCACAGAAGCACCTGGCTCCAGTTCACAGTTTAGAAACCTCAGTTCTTGTTATTTGTGAATTTACTGCTGAAGGGCCTATTTAAAAAGAAAAATAAATGAATACATCAGTTCTACAGCAGCCCATCTGGGAATTTTATAATGGTATTCCATCTTCACAGGAATAACTGTGGAGGATTGCAGATTGAAAACAATGGCTTCAGTTTGTTACAACTGAGGTCTGGGCAGCAGGAGACTTAGTACAAGATAACAATTTGATATCTGAGACTGTGATTCATTCAGAGACTACAGTTCCCTTCTGTATCCTCCTCCGCCTGGTTATCCATTGAACTAAGAAAAATAAACCACAGAAACTTAATGAGAAACAAATGTTGTTGCTGAGTTGGTCTGCAGTGGGAAGACAAACTGTAGAAATTATTTCGTTACTGTTTCAGTCACTTTATTTTTAAAGGCAGTTAAATAATTCTGAGTTGTCTGTGAGTCATGAACTTTGGGAACCTCATAATAGACTGACCTGTGTCCTATATGCAGGCTTGGTCAAGAAAACATGAAATTGAAGGCAACAGTGTAGTCTGGGATCCGAGTAACAATGTACCAGTGGCAAACACAAGCACCTTTGAACAAGTAGTGGAAAGGATGTTTGTTACTTATGGCACACAGCAGCACCACTAATAGGGTAGGTGAGGCCCTCCTGTAATTGTTTACTGTGATTGCATGGGAAAAGGGGAACCAGAGAAGTGCCAAAGCAGGGTGGTCTGCCTCCCTGTTTTGGATAGGCATGCTCCCTACAGACGTGTGCTGGAATCTTGGGCATTGAAACAACTACCACATGAAATGAGGTGCCACAAAATTGGGCAATAAGGTGCAATTTCTCTGGGGTTTTTGCAGGTCTCTTGGATCCCTAAAAGGATTCAAGTGTCAGTTGCTGGGTGAAAGAGCAAATGCCATTTCAGAGGGACTTGCAGGGAAATTACTGAGCTGCCCAACATGGCTTTAAAGAAAAGGGTCTGAATTGTTTAAATTGTGTTGGGTCCCAGCTTTCAGTTCATGTTCTTTCTATTATCTTGGACAGTACCAAAGCAGCAAAACCGCCCCAAATTAATGTTTTCTTTTTTTGTTGTTGTTTTGGCAGGACTTGCCATAGAGATTCTAATCAGATACATGGTGAAAATCAATGCCCACTAGTTTCTGTAGCATAGATATATATGTACATTACCAGAACTTATATATTTAAGTCTTTAGTGCTCTTTGAAAAAACAATTATTTTGGAAACAAAAGGCTAGTACATCAATTTGCCATTCTGCCCACGTGGGAACTGTTTTTTTACCTTGTTAAAAATCAAAAATTAACACACCATTATCTTTAAACTACAGATTTCTCTCATATTTTTATTCCCACTCTTCTCCTAATGCTGCATAGTACATAAAGTTTTAACTTGCGCACATTGGTGCCACCTGATACCAAAGTGTCTCTAGTTTTTTTTTCTACAGCTCTGTCTGCTTAGTGATTGCTTTTTTATGGTGCAGCATTTTAGAGCTGGTTGGATTGAAAAATCAGGGTGAACCCATTTTAGACAGGGTGTATGTATATAAAAATATATTATTTGTATGTGTGTGTGCATTCACGCACAACCATATTTAAAACAGTGTTGTTTCCAAGAGCGGAAAAACCCCTTAACCACTGCAAGTATGGATTCAGTGTATTTCTTGCAACATAATGATATGAAGATGCAGGGACCTGTTATAGTAAAAAAAAAGCCAGCCACATTCCATTTTAGGAGCCTAGTATGTTAAAGTATATTTTGGAATAATTTGTTACTTAAACAGCCCTGATGGTTCAGTGTGAATTGGGATTTTAATAGCAGCTCCCAGCTGAAATGAATGGTGTTTGCTTGACTGAGCATCTTTGTCAACTTCAAAAATTTTAAATCTGGTTGTATCCCTCATGGCCTTTTGGGTTCTCTGAGGAGCAAACCCAACTGTCCTTGCAAGGCATCCTTACTCAGGGGAAGGCAGACAGGTGATGGCACCTGATGATCAAAGATGCCAAAGTCATCAGGGAGCTCTACAGATACCACTTTGGGAGCTCGTTCACGGATACAGCCTGGAGCAGATTGCAAGCCAGAGCCATCTGTGTAATCTCAGGGATGTAAGCAAAGCTGAAGCCAACTAAATGAGAACATCAAGCTTTTCTAATACATCACAGCCTTAACCACAATATGGAAGTTTGTGCAAGTCTGTCTTTGCCAGATTGTCAACCTCAAGTGACAGCTGTCCAAGCAAAGGCTTGCAGCACTGTCTGACGTGCTGCAAAGAATCCCTTACTTCTTCATCCACCTTCATCAGCCAACAAAGAGGCAGAAGTCCAAAAACCTGATTTCTTTAAAAATGTGAAGTAAAATCCCATCAGATCCAGAACCTCAATGTCTGGGTACAGAGTAAGAGCAGGCAGAATGAGAGGGTAGGAGAAAGAAAATGGAACTGATGCTATGGTTCTCCCAAACTCCATGGTCAGCTGCTGCAGGTAGCAGTCCTCACTCGGTTGTCACTTGTCATTCAGCAGCTGCAGACTGAATTGAACTGAAGCCTTCCCAAAAATTTTTGTTCAGCGCTGCTGTGGCATTGCTTCTGGGAGGAAATGGTTGTGGATGAGCTGTCTCAGAGGCAGCACTGAGACCCTTGTGTTGCTCTTCTTTGTGTACTGCCTTAGATATGGCACACAAAACCTAGATTAAGCAGTCTTTCCCATAACCAGTAAGACACTTTCTAGAGGGATCACCAGAGTGATGTCTCTCCCAGAACAGAGGGAGCACATTAACATCTTAGTCATGGAGAAGGCTATTCACAAGTATGTAAGAAAGAGTTTTGCTAAAGATGATGAGCATCTGTGTCTCACTGACAGAAGTTACCGAGCAGAGAGAGCTTGCACATGACCTATGTGTTGCACACTGGCTGATAAAACCATGGACAGAACCCAGACGCCTCCCTTCAAGACCCAAACCTGTGCTTCACCCTCTGAAGACCCCACTGTCTTCCATGTAGTTATGGTCCACTCTGGGCAGTGGGGAACTGGTTATCCTGGAAAATATATGTATTTTTCAGTGTTTTGTGCTCCTAAAAAACTAGCACGTGGTCTCCACAGTTCTGTAGTGTAAGTACTGTGGCTAATACTGCAAGTATTTTTAGTCTATTACCCTCTGTGTTTCTCCAGCCTTTTCTTTGGATTCTGGGTGCTGAAGTTGCTGAGAGAAGGAACATTACACAACCCAGAAATGTATAAAAAAATCAGTTCAAGCCTGTAGTGTGAGCATCTGGGGTAGGCAGAAATGTGAAGGCATGCCTGACAGCAAGTGTACACACTGTATAGTGCCACACGGGGAAGAGCAGCCAAGATTACCCCAAGTGGTGTCTCTCTGACATAGCACAGCACCATGAAAAAACCTTACTCTCTTCACACTGGCTGTGTTGTGCCTAAGGATCTCTGTCTCGAACTTCACCATGCAATATAAGTGTGCACAGTTACCAGCAGTCCCTGGCATGCCAGCAGCACCATCCACATCCAGGCTTACCTGCTGTTAAGTATCATCAATTCACCTTAGCCAAAGTGTGCCTGCCTCTGGGAGTGCAGGCCTAAGTCCAGGCACTGCTTGCACTCTGAGCTGTGGTGAGGACAAAGGCAGCTCTTGGAGCATGTCTGGTCTTTCTCAGAAAGAGAGGAAATTCACGCTGCATTCCACTGGGAAAAAGCATCTCTGCTGGTGCAGGAAAGGATGCAACCCCCTGAGTCTTAATAATTCCTTGGGAAATGAAGTGTCAGTGATGTCATAGACAATAAGGGAATGCTAGAGTTTGCCCAGTCATTTCTGGGTTATTTCTGCACTCAATCTCACTTTCAAGTCATTGTTGTCTCCAGAGCTCTGGGGTCCCCTAATCTTTAGTACAATTTAGTTGCAAGGCACCAAATCCTTTCTTCCTTCAAGTGTTTATGAGCTGCAACCTCTTATGAATAAATAGCTTCTTCACAGAAGGGTTTCAGTGGAGAAGATGTTTTGCAGTCTTACTTTGATCAGTGCATGGCCCATCAGGATGACTGATTAAAGGCCTCAATGTTTTCTCAGGTTGCTGTCTGAGAAAACTTGGTGGTGAGAAAGTCAGACCACATTTCTTCTTTGTTTACAGTGATGGTACTGGCTTTTCACAGAGGAGCAGTTAATTTGAGGAGAAATTTTATGGGACAATAGGTCAGGATGTCATACAACACTCTTCCTCTGCAGCCCCATGACAACAACTGGATAGGAGGAGATATCTCTGCCTCACGGCCTTCCAGCTCCCAAATGGTCAGATGGTGAAGTGTGATTCCTTTTCAGCCTTTGAGATTTGAAGACAAATTTCAGGCTTTTTCTTCTGCCCAAACTGAATGCAAATATCTGGACAACAAGCAGGGTTCTTCTGAAGAAGGAGCTGCAGAAGCAGTCAGGCACCATGGTTAGGATGGCTCAGGGTGCCTTTGAAAGTCCTGTACCCTGAGCTGAGGTCTGTGTGCCCTGCTGGCAATTATCAGAGCTCTGAAACAAGGGTTTCCTGCTCCACCTGGGGAAGTGCCCAAGGCACTTGCTGGCGTGTGCAGCCATGAGGTGATGCCAGGATGGCTGGCCTGTTCAAAGTGCTGCAGCTGAAATGCTGGCAGGAGCCACAGCCTTCCCTCCCAGTGCTCAGTCTGGCCTCTTTTTGTTTACACCTGTGTTGGGCTGATAGCATTTCTCAAGGAAAGAGAAGACCCCTGGGTGGGCCAGTCCACTCCCCAGGCTGTTGGGGTCTAACCAGTGGGGTTGGATAGGGGCAGCTTGGAGAAGCCTTACAGGCAGTGGCCCAGCAGGCAGAGGGAGGTTGTTCTTCGCTAAGAGAATGTTTTGAGGCTGACCTGCAGCTGGACCGTTCTCCAGCACGTGGACAGGCAATGTAGAGTTGACGGAACACTGCTAAGCCCATGTCCCAGTGAGCAGGGTGGAGATGAGCACCTCTGACAGGTGCCCTCCACCTGTTTCACAGGGACTGGGGGCATGTGGAGGCCACAGCAGTATGGCAGTGTGCCCATTGGCTTCCTTGAAGAGGGTTTTGAAGTGTGATTTTTGCAATCTGCATGGGTACAAAGGGTGGTGCTGCTGCATGCTGTTTTAACGTCCACCCTTCCTGCTCACCCTTCCTGTCACCCTTCCTGTTCTTTTACTACCCTCTGAGGGGGATGGTTGGACCTGTCCTACAACCATATACATCAGGGACAGTGGAAGGGAGCCTCACCCTGCATGACAGCAGACATGCTCCCAGCTTTGTGTCCACAGTCAAACCCTGCACCTCCTAAAACAAGACTTCTTCTAAATCAGTGGGGAGAGATAAACACACTTGGGAGTGGGGAAACTTTCCACTATCTCAGATGCTAATTGCAGAGGAATCCTTCTCCAGCTATGCCTTGTCTCTCCTTGTTGGCTGCAGACCGATGCCAGCTGACTGTTTTAAAGCAGGCAGAAACTTCTGAAAGGATAAATTTAGATGAAGCCAATTCCCTCCTGAGACCATAAGCTTGCATAGTTGTTGTCTGGTCCTTATGTTTTAGTAATGTCCTTTTCCTCTCTCTGAAGGCTAAGGAGCACATATTCCTACTCTTTTTCAGTTGTTGCTCAAAGACTTTCCTCACTCTGGGTGACTGCTTGAAAAAAAGCCATCCAGCTGAGGGCAAAAAGAGGAAGTGCAAGGCTGACCGAAAGGAGAGGGAAGGAGCTGGAACTTCGAAGAGTGGCACAGGAAAGTAGAACAAGAGTCACTGTCCACAGAAATGTTTATTTATTCTAAGTCACTATGCAAACACAAGACAGCTGTCGGCTTTAATTGTGGAGACTGTGATTGGTAACAGTATCTATCTGTAACCTGTGAAGGAATTATTTTACAACTTTTTACAGTCTTTTTAAGGATTTTTAAACTTTATTCCAGGGAAACTGTCAGGCTTTAGTCACAGACACTTTTTACATTTTAAACTGAACAGAATCAGTGCAAATATCCTACTAGGAAAAAAATGTTTGTCCCCAAAGTATTGATAAACAAGTGGAAATGAAATTAGTAGTAAGTATAAGGTAGACTTTATCTGTGTCTAAAGACTGCATTTAATTAATTTCAGTAAATAACAGATTGGATAAAATTATTTACAGGTCCATGAGCAGTTTCAGTAGAAATGAAAAAAAACCCCAGTAAAATAATCACACGGTAGAGTGATTCAGTGTGAGCTGCTTATTGAAAAGTGTTTTAGTTAGGATTTTAGAGCCTGAACATTTGCAATTCTCAGCTCCCATTACAGCTTCTGCTTTTAATATTTTTTTAAAAAGCAACAAAAGAATTATTCTGACCTACCAGGCACCTGATGGGGATTGTTTATATACAGCCACTGATGTTTTATTTAAAAGCACATGTGAAAAGCCTCTGTGTATTGAAATTAAAGTTGAAGAGGAACTAGAAGGTGCCTGCATAATGGAGGGCTCAGTCAAGCAGAGGACTGCTTTTTGGAGAGGCCTGATCTAGGAGCATTGCTCAGAGATGCTCTTCGTTTTTTTTACACTGGGCTGCAGCCTCACTGCTTAAATGATGCCTTGAGCTCTCTTGGCAGATCTCAGCTTGCTTGTGCCCTGTGCTTTGCCATGGTGCACCTTAGAGCATGGAAACAGCCTGAGACCTCCACTTATCACTAGTGGGAGCAGAGAGTGCTCAGGAGTGAATGTGGTGGCTGAGCAGTTTCTCACATGGTAGCAGCTGTAGTAGCCCCAACCCTCCCTGCCTCTCACTGCTGCACCTCTGCAGGAGCTGCCCTGCCTTTCTGCCCCACCACTGTCCCTACTTCACTGATTTTTTTCAGATTTCCACATAAAGCCTGTCTTTCCTTATAAAGCCTCTTTGCCTAAATTAGGAGCAGTGCTGCACATAAAAAGGCAAGAAATAAAGAATCTTATAGAGAAACTGGGACCCAATGCAGAGCACAGCAGACAAGCAAATTTTCTGCCAAATGTTTTCTTGGTACTGGCCAAGCTCTTGCAAACCCTGGCAAAATAAGCCTATGCCAGCTATCTTATGGTTTGGTTTGTGAACAGGAGTAGGGCTCTGATTCTGCACATGTTCATGGATGTGAGCAGCTCCTTGCATCTGTGGAAGGCTGCCGAAAATGCCTGCAATTGTAAACTGCCTTTAATGTGTAGGAACTGTACCTTTTTATGGCCAGATTGCCTTTGTTATCTGCTAGGAAAATCTTCCCACATTAGTTTCTCCTTTTTGTCTCAGGAAAGGCTGCATAACTGTTCCAGCAATCTCTGCTGGCTTTCCGGCAGCTCTCCTTCCCTCTGCTTTCATGTGCTAATGTGTTGGGGGGGGGATCATGGCAGGGGCTGAGGACTAAAGTTGCTCTTCATCGCATTTCACATCTGAATTAAAATGAGCCTGCAGGTCCTTTGTGGCAGAAGGAGTGTGGAGAGCTCTCCTCTCTCTCTGGACAAGCATCCATATGCTTCTTTCCTCACCAAACACCCTCCAGACCAAAGCCTGTCTCTCACCATCACTGAACCTCTCTGTCCCTGCCATCCTCAGCTGTCCTTGCAGCACAGATCCACTTGCCTTACCCAGAGGTCTGTGGACATGCAAAGGTAGCTTGGCTACAGACAGGGCAGGTGCCCAGAGCATGGCAAAGGTGATGGCAATGGGGAGAGAGGTACTCGGTGCATTATTGGCAAGAGTTTATTGGTAAGACTGGTGTCACCTACCTGCAAATGAGAAAATCTGCAACCAGGGCAGAGCTGGGCTCCTCTATGGTTTTCACATGAGCAAACACAGACATTGCAAGTACCTTGCAAGGCTCAAGGTGATAGAAAATGCTTTTGAGGTGTGATTTGGCACTCCATAGAGTCTGACAACCCACAAACCTCAAGTGCCTGTTGCCTATAAGGTGTGCCTGTGGTGAGTGGGCATAAGGGGCACTGCTCAGACCCCACTTCTGACCTTGGGGCTGGAATGGCTTCTGCATAGCCATATGCGTCCACCAAAGCCCAGCCTGGGGATGGGGACTGTAGGGGCACCTTGCCTTCCTGAAGAGGCATCAGTGTGGATGGGAGGGATGTTGTTGCTGCTCTCTCCTCTTTCACACCTCTTGCTTTTTACTTTGCAAATGGATTTTTTGTTTTTACTTTTCAAAATGACTCTTGCATTCACCTCCCACTGCAGGTAACTGCAAGCCAGGCATTTTGTTGCCATGGGCAGAACTGGGCTCCCCTGTGGTGCTAACCAGGCTATTCAAGTCTGCATGTAAGTCAGCTTTTATAGCTGGGCCCACCCCAGATATTCGGGCCATGCTGTAGCATTCACTCTGGGTGGTTGGATTAAATTAGTGGAAAATTTAATAGGTGTGCTAAATCCTTATGATAACAAGTAATGTGCAGCTTTATCTTGTAATACTTCTATGGGAAGTTTAGAGCTCCTAAAATTAGTTATTTCCACACCACGGCAATAAAATTCCTGTTCCCCATGACTCTTACAGGGCAGAATAGTCAGGATTTTTTTCCTAGGTTTATCTGTGGGTTTGTATGTTTCAGCAAGTTAGTTATAAGGGGTAGACTTACCA
The DNA here is from genome assembly GCF_000277835.1 of Geospiza fortis. Lineage (NCBI taxonomy): Eukaryota > Metazoa > Chordata > Aves > Passeriformes > Thraupidae > Geospiza > Geospiza fortis. Next base: position 5,849,671 of record NW_005054342.1, on the reverse strand, counting down.
GAAAACCTATTGGCTGGGTGGTAGTGTGACCTGAGCATCTGGAGATGAACAAGGAAGCACCGAGTCCTTGGACTGGGAGAAGCAGTGTACCACGTGTGGTGAAAGATAAAATACCTGGACATGGACGTTCATTCTTCTCTGAGGTGAAAGAAAAATCCACCACCCCCACTTTGAAACACTCTTCAAAGTGCCATGAGGATGACAGAGAGAAATTGTTATACAGAGTTTTCCTTCCTGCCAGCAGCTTCATTTAGGGGCTGCCCCTGAGATATCTGTCTATTCTAATCAGGCACTTACAGGCTAAGTAGAGAAAATTTTTACATTTCAGACTTCTAATGCATCCAGAAATGTAATAGAAAATTATTCTTTTTGATGACCTATCTCAGGTGGAAGTGGAGAAAACCTGAAATTAATTCTTAAACTCTAATTTTATGTCTTAGCTTAGCCCAGATGAACCATCCATCTCTGACAAGGTTAAATAAAATACTAGGTCACCTGTTGCAACCTGCTCAAGTCCACACAACCTGTCAGTTTTCATGTGCAGAACAAATACTTTAAACTGAATGTTTCACTGACATTTGTGACATATATACCTCTGCACATTAAACTCTGTGAGTGTGTGGGTGATGTCACATATTGATTCATAAATGCTAAAGTAACTATTCTTCAATTATCTCTTACCCTGGATAATCTTCATCGGCTCCTCTCTCGCATAGAATCAGTGAAACTCATGCTTTTTCACGGCTGTAAATGTGGAAGTTTACTTTTATACATGTTTATTTCTTACCTTCATAGGAGAGCATAGTGAGACTGTGTGAAATCAACTACATGTCTACTTCTTCAAAGTCCTTAACCTGAAGAGAACCATGTAGTCCTGGATATTTACATTTGTACTAGGTCATATCCTAATATTTTACCCGAGCAAAGTCTTTGAGGCAACAATGCCCTTATGGCAACAATCCCTATGCCTATGGGATACAAGAAACTTGATCTGTTTGATCTATAAATCAAGGATCTTTTGTGCAGGGACGTGCTATGTGCAAATCACTTTCTTTTTTCCCAGAGATGATAGATATTCTCTCATTGTTCATAGATACACTAACAACATAGATATGGATTGGTGCTTTCTCTAAAAATACAGAGGAGCCATTAGCAGTGATGTGGATGTTTTATAACATGTACTCTCATATTTACTTCCAGCATTAGGCGTGGTCACTGCTCGGAAATCTGCATATCTTTGTGCTCTGCTATTACATGATGACAAAGCACCAACACTTCCAGGAATCTAGGAGAACAACTAAATCCTGGGGAGAGGCTTACTTACTTCATGCATGCTTGCCTTACTTAGAGAATTACATGGGTTATTTGCCTCGTGCAGTGAGAACCAAATCTTCATTCTGCAACTGTCTCCTTCAGCGGGAGTCTTGGCTGGGGAAAGACTTCTGAGTTTTTTCTGGTCAGAAGGAAGTTACTTCTATTATAGGATCAGAGAAGCATGCCGTTCTGTGTACAGCAGTTAAATATCTCTCCTGTGCAAGAAGGAACCATCACTTTAGATTAATTCTCTTTTAGACGTTTTTCCCTTTGCCATTAGAGTAATTTAACCTTATCCCTTCCTGAGAACCCTGATTTGCTTTAGCCAGGGGGCAGATATGTGTGTGCTTGTTGAATATGTGTCACATGTTATCCTGCCACAGAGCATTAGTGAGCAATGCTTTTACACAGACTGCAGGGCCCATTTTGCTATCAAAAAAGGTAAAATGTGTGTATGTAGGAGGAGGGAAAGATATATGAATTACAAAAATTTGTATCTCAGAAATGTGGCTTTACAGCTGTCAGAGTACATGTAATGTTTGCAGCCTATTATTGCCATGTACGAAGTGGTTCCATAGCCTGAGGAAGAACAGATTTGAGCAGCAGAAAAGGCACTCACGTGTGTATTCATGCCCTTCCTACACCAGCACTGCATTTCAGAGAGCAGAGAAATACATTTCAGAGGATGGGTAGAAAAGGATGAAGACAGCTTCTCAGCAAGCTGTAGAAAAAATGTGAGTAGTGCCAGTCAGATTAACCACGCCCAAACTACCTTAGACTCAGAAAAATCACATCCAGATTTATCACTCTGTATTTTGAAAACCTTCTAAAGGAGGAGGTTCATTAGTCCATTGATCTTTTTGTGGATGCTGACAATCACAATCTGTTTTTTTCCTTGTAGACATTCACATGAGGGTGAGCTTGGAGAGAAGGGAATGTATCAATTTCAAAACAAATAATTTTTTGCCCAGCAGCTCTTCTGTCTAAATAAGGTTGTCCTTACCAAATGTCTTGAAAAATTTTGGGATATTCTCATCAGTTGTTCACTTGTTGACATCCTTACATATAAGGTTCTAGTGAACTTATGTTTCCCATTTTCTATTTTAAGTTACCATATATGAATCTGGAATTTTAGATTTCAGACTCACAGTTTCCATTGGGAATGTTTGTTAAGAACTAAAGGTCATTTTATCAGTGACCTGGACAGGAAAATAATCCTTCTGTTTTGGAACACTTCTGGTTCCACTGGTTTTCCCATTTTGAGGCAGAATGATCTTGTTACAGCTGGAATTGATGGTAAGCCATATAAAGTCTCTCAAACCAGCGGACAACTACACAGAAAAAAAAAAGATGCCCTCTAGAAGCCTAACTGCTTTCAGTAAGTGCCAACCTCACAGTGCATGTGCTGACAGTTCTTGACCACTTGAGGGTCAAGGAATAAATTGCTACAGAAAATTGTTGACAATTTGAGCTAATGAATACGTTTAGGGTCATGATCCCTTCAGTGGAACTACTTGGGAAATGAATTTTTTTGAATGTATAATTTTCTCAGCTTCACTGAAGAAGCAACATAGAAATTGAATTGTCATCTAGTCCCAGAAGAGAAGAGAAACAGAGGCTACATAAAACCACAATCACTCGTGTCAAAGAGACCTAGAAAAGTTTTATCCTAGTCTCTCAGTAAGTTTTTGGTAAAAGAAAATGTGAAACAGAGGACAGGTAATGACAGTATCAACTTTAAAATACAGTTTATTCCAAGCACTTAGAGTTCATTTCAGTAGTGAATCTGACCCAAACTCCATCCTATCTGCAGACAAAAGCTTCTCTCTTGAGTCAAATTATGCTTCAACCTTCAGCATGTGTGTCTGTCAGGGAGAGAGACGCTCAACTTCCAGTCTTGCAGCTAACCCAGCTGCCTTGCAATTGGACATCTGTCAGCTTGGGCTGGACTTTGTAGTGTGCAGTTTTGTCCCACTTGGACATAAAGTAAAAGTTTTCCATTTGTGGTCAAGGTATCTCTGCAAACCTGCAAGCTGCTCCTTAGAGGATCTACCAAGGCAGATTAAGCCAGCCTACTGTCAGTACTCTTGCATTCAATTTACAATACTCATAAGTCTTCAAGCTGAAATTTTTTTTCTCTGTGGTGACCAGTGACAGGACCTGAGGGAATGGCCTGAAGTTGTGTCAGGGGAGGTTTAGGTTGGATATTAGAAAAAGGCTGTTCACCCAAAGGGTGATTGGGCACTGGAACAGCTCCCAGGGCAGTGGTCACAGCACCAGCCTGACAGAGTTCAAGAAATGTTTGGATAATGCTCTCAGGCACATGGTGTGACTCTTGGAGATGTTGCTGTGAAGGACCAGGAACTGGACTTGCTGATCCTTGTGGGTCCCTTCCAATTCAGCTTATTCTGAGATTCTGTGATTCATTTATGTGTCCACAAATCAAACTTGAAAGCTTTCATTATGAGGAAATTGCCATATTTATTCCCTTGTGTTCCCTCAGCCATTTTTAGTAGCTCCCTTAGCCACTCCACCTGCTCCTCATTTTCTCCAACCTAGAATGGCATGAACTCAAACTCAAGCTGTAGCGCACACATTATACATCAGGATCACAGCAAGAGGCAGAAGTGGACACAAAAATGTTTGTCAGTGCCAAAATAAGTGACACATCTACATGGAGGAAGAGAATCCTGGCAGATCAAATAAATCCTTTCTCCTAACAGTCTTGAAATCTGTCAAAATAGGTTGAATAAAATAAGGGTAAAATCAAACACTTTATTTCTTCCTGTTGTGGCTGCCTGTGTTTCTCCAGTTCAAAGTTAGCCTCCAAACTACAGAAAGTTGCTTTTGGTTCTCCAGGGCCATAATTGCTAGTGCTCTCCACATTCCCTTACAGTAACTAGTTGAAAACCATGTATCTGGGGCTTTCTAATGAAGCCTCTAGGTATTTCATTGGAGCTTAAAATGCTTAAAAAAAAAAAACCTTTTAAATTGATTACTACAATTGCTCCTTTTCCTTACAGAGTGTAGGTTGTTTTTTTTTTTTTTGTGGTTTTGTGGTTTCTTTTTGTTGTTGGTGTTGTTGATGGTGGTGGTTTTTTTGGTTTTTTGTTTGGTGGTTTTTTTTTTTTGGTTTTTTGTTTTTTGCTTTTTGGTTTTTTTTCTGGGAGAGAATATTTCCATCTGCTGATGATAATTGCCAGACGTTACTGGAGAGCTGCAGTATCTGCCTTCACTGACTTCTGGACTGGGGGCCCCCCTGTTTTATTATATGTGTACATACATGTATATGTATATATGCATATTGCATATCCTTCAATGTGAGGGTGTGGATCGATGATGTGTTAAAGCTCAAACATGTCTAGTACTTGGTGAAAAATACTTTGAACCTCTAATATGAAATGTCAGGTGTTTATAAACTCCTTCTGCCTGTCTCAAATGTGTTCAAAGCAGTTTGACAGATTAACTTTCATATGTTTATACTTGGTCAGTATTGCCTGTCCAAATCCAACCATCCACAGTTATTGCAACAATTTTCTCTGTTCTTTCTAACTCCTGCTCATTGCCATCCAAGGTCATGCTCTCCAGCTGCTGCAAGTTTTGAGCCCTGTGAATCCACTTTATTTTTTGCTGTTTGCCTCCACTGTGCTTTCATTAACTATGTCTGCATTGAGCTTTCTTTTGCAGCTGATGTCTGTAAAGCACCTTTCCTTGGTTACTTTTCTTTGAATGAGACCTCCTGTCTTTTATTAGAATTCTGCACCACTGGAAGACTTTGGGTTTTCCAAAATACCTCCTACAGCAGCCAATGCAATAACCATCCCATACTGTGTATAAACATTCTTATCTTCCCGGCCCAGCCTCACCCAATGGAGTCCTGCCTAGACAGAGGCAGAGGTTTTAGTTCTGCTGGGAATCAGGCTAGGAAGGCTGTTTTGCAGCAAGATGCCACTTTCTGAACCCCAGCTGCAGAGATGGTTCAGCAAAAGCAGTGAGGCAAAGGCACAGAGGCAAGGCCAGCTGTCCTTAGAGGACCTACAAGAGGACTGGGGTTGTCAGTGGCCAATCTGGCACCAGGGCAGGGAAAGCTTGCCTGTACTACAGCATGTCTGACTGCAGCCTGGAAGGTGAGGAGCAGCTGTGTCCTGAGCTCGGGAACAGAACCAGTTCCCCTGAATCCCACAAAGGTGGAAATCCAAAGATAAGGAGCAGAGTCCTGAGGGAGAGAAGGAGTATGGTTGGGAATCTCCTTAGTTCTCAAGTGTCCACAGAAAGGTGACAGAGCCACCAGCCAAGGTAAGAGGCTTATTCCCTGTATTTCTCCTCCATCTTCTGAACATTTTGTATCAGGAACAGCATAACACTGATACCTCTTTAACTTCTCATGCCTACACAGCTTCTGATCTCTGACCAGAGCCAGGAATTCACAACAATGCTTTTCTGATCCCAAACACATACACCTGTACCTCTTCACCTGTCTGAGGGGTTCTCCCAGGCCCATTACAGCAGCTGATCCACAACATCTCCTGGGAAAGTCTGCTTGGCCCTCTAGAGTCAGCCTTCTGTGAAAACCAGCTACTCTCTGGCCCCAGAGATGTTCCTTTGGCTGGTGCTGTGATACACAGTAGCCATAAAAACACTTGAATGAGTGTGTACACAGATATATGTGTACATACAATGCAGAGCAATGAGCATGGTTTGGCTGGAAAAGGGCCTTGAAGTAAAACTACCCTGTGCCTCTACTTAACCCTTCCTTATCCTCACCAATCATTCATCCAGCTTATGTAGCACAGCTCACACCGTTGAACTGCAACTCAGCACAGAGCTGCACTGGTCCCTGTGCTGGCCCTGGGATGGAAAGATTTCACTGCTAAGGTGAAATCTCCTGCCAGCTGTCCAGAGACTTGAGCCAGTCTGGAGACCAGCTCTGCCTCTGCTGGGAGCATGACTGCCCCAAACACATCGGGAGCTGTCACACTTGGTGTGTGCCATGCCTGCTGTCTCCCTGATGAATCAGTGGCACAGTGCAGTGAGACTTGTGCAGAAGGACAGAGCTAGCCCAGGCAGCTGAGAGATGCTGGCAGCAATCATCCCAAATTAGCACAGGGTAGGAATACAGCTGGGCTGTGGATGGCAGCTGCTTTCATTTTCTTGCTTGAGAAGAATAGAAACCTGTGGTTGAAACCAGGCTGCAAGGCCCAGGTGTGCCCCTCATCCTGGAGGGTGGCTGCTCTGCGGCCACCCAGCACCACGTTTACTGTGGGTGGCAGGAGCTCCCTGGTTGCCCATGGGGAGCACATTCTGGGTGAATGGTATTCACAGTTTGGAGCAGAGATTTCTGCTCTTGCTGCTGTATTCCATACTTGTGAAGTGGGATTAGCACTGGGACATGCCTCAGGTGGTGGAGGCATAACAGTGTGCACAAGAAACTTAGCCTGTCTCTTCAGCACCTGGCATTCCTTGTGCTTTTAATCACCCTCTCCAGCATTATATTCTAGGCCAAGTTTGTAAAGCACCACTAAGTCTGCAGGCCCTCTCTTGGAGTTGTGGAAGTGAGATGATTCTAAAAGTGCTGTAAGATAACCATAAGGATTTCTAGTCCTACCTGCTAAACTGCCTTCATCCCTTCTCTGCCAGGGTTCTCTGTACCCCATGTTTTCCAGGTGGAAAACACTTTTTTTCCTCCCCATGGTTGCACTTTCCTTTCATGAAATCCCTTTGATCTCTGTACTCAAACAATGTTGAGATTATTATTTATGAGGATGGGATATTAAGGACTGCAGAAAGCCTGGAACAAAAAAGGTGTATTTGAACATTGCGAGAAAAGCAGAATATGCAGAAAGACTGTCATTGATTCCTTCTTGTTTCTGCACAGTTCAGAGCTATAACCAGCACCCCCAACAAGTGTCTGATCCAGTAGTAATCAGCCAGGACTTCCCCAAATCTCAGTGGTGTATGCTGGTACAGAGACAATTGGTCCCACCTGTCAAAGTCCCACCAGCTGTCTTCTCTTCCTGATGCCATAAATATTGCTCTGAATTATTACTTAGGTGAAGGGGAACCAGGTGAGACAATGGGGATTAATTCCTGTCTGATCCTCCATTGTGTCAAATACTAACCATTTAAATCTTGTCAGCATCTATAAAAGGTACAAATAAAGCAGAGGTTTTGCTTTCCATCACTTGCCTTCCTTTCTCTCTGCTCTTTTCTTGAGATCTGCTTGTTCTCTGTAGCAGTTTTTCTTTCAGATTGGGTTATAATACTAAATGGGCAATGACTTTCAGCTGGATCATAATACAAGGATGTTTAAGGGGTCATGTCCAGTGTCCAATGTAGAAAACAAATATTAGACCCAACTGAAAATGAGATAATCTAGAAACCAAGTATAGTCGTACCTGGCATAGTTTGTTTATCAGGTTAAAAAAACTGGTCTATAATTTACCAAACAGTCCTGAGAAGTTTCACGAAGATGAAAACAAGGTAGTTATAGAGGAAATACATACAAAATGTGATAAATGGGATTTTGCTACATAGAAGTTAAATGTAATGAGTTTGAATCTGGACAATTTGTATTTCATAATGACATCTAATTCTGCATCAGAATCCCACAGCCTGTCTGGTGAAGTCAACAGAAACTTATTTTTTGAACCTGTATCCCTTGGGGTCTGTCTGAAGTCTCCAGCTGAACATGGCAGAACTGCCCCTCATGGTCTGGAGGGTTTGTGCTGCAGCACGATACATTTGAAATACACCTCAGCTGAACTCCCTTGGCTCAAAAGTCCTCTCAGTAATATTTCTATTAAGAAGAAACTACAAAATGAAGCTCAAACTCCTATACCTGTAGCTCAATTTCTTGCAATTCCAACTCAAGAGGGGACAGTTAACTCTGTGACTTTTGTGGGGGGGGGGTGAAGGAGAATGAGATAGCTATGAAAATATTCAAAGCCGCTCTGTAAAATGTATAAGGATGTAAAATGCTGGGGCAAAAGAGCCAGAGAAACACCAGGTTGAGAGGATGAGGATGTATTAATAGGCATAATAGCTTTTCTGCAGCAGCTTGAAGTTTTATGGAAATGAAAAACTCAAACCCCTTATGACTCCCTTACCACCCTGACAGCTAGACATCATAAACTAGACCTCGTAGATGAAGTGCTTGAAGTGCTCCTCTCCTCCTTGTACATATAGTCCAAAATCACAACAGGATGTTTCCATTTATGGAAATCTAATATTACACACACAAAAAGAATAAGTAGAAAAGTGGAAGAAAGATGGACAGAGAAAAATAGTTCAGATTATTCAGAAGAGTAATCCAGGTTGCAGAGATGAAGATGATATTTTTAACATTTTGCTCATGTACCCTATCCTTTCTACGCATTCTTATCCTGGCTATAACTTGTAGTTGTCTAGAGATCTCTTGGGATGTAGTCACATTATTATTTTGCTGTAATATACCCCTGGAATATAGAATGGATATGCAATACTTAGGTTGTGGGAAGATTTCTTTAAACAGCTCTTTAGAAATTGAGGTAAATCTCACCTAACTGCAGCTATAAAGTACTTTTAACCAGTCAAGGTTGCATTGGTATTGGTCAGGTTGCTTTTTAAATCTCTTTTCTTGCTTTCACCCTTTAAAGAGGGAAACCTGAGGACTAGCTATCTTTATTTCCTTTTCTAAAACTATCTAAAGTATCTTTGGATCCTCTGTGATTGATTCGATGGTAAATCAGTTTTTCTGAGTTTTATTTGTTTTCCTCTTCCAGGATCAAGGCCTTTGTTGCTGCCTTTGCCCTTTTGCTGCTCTGTGAACCCTTCATGGTTATAGGTGTGCATGTTTTATTCATAGCCTGGAGTTATCTTTCTGCTAGTATCATTCCTCACTTTTGTTTTTTTTCCCTCCTACCCTCAAGTCAGTATACTATATCAAGTGCATCTGTTATTTATTGATTTATGCAGCGCTCCGAGACTGTGCTCAAGAAGCCTTTTACAAGCAGAGAAGACTTCATTTATAACTGAAATCCTGGGACCTCTCGGCTGGAACGAAGCAGGCGGATAACAGCGCCAGTAACACAGTTCTCTGAGAGAAACTGAAGAATACCAGATCTAATTGGAGCAACAAGGGATAGTTAACTACTGCAGCAAGAATGTAATTGCTTATGCTGGAGACTGGCCAAGATGCTAGGGTTAACATTTCTTCTCTAACAAAGCACATGCTGGGACCTTTAAATGGCTACTGCTAGTTATAATTACCCCAAATAACACTATATAAACCACCTTTTACTATCACATCACATCACAGTATCAACTTTTTTATTATTAATGCAGCCTTCAGAATGGTCTTTTTGCAGTCTGCCACACAACAAAGTAATTCACAGAATGCTAATAAAGCTGTACCCAAACTGCTTCAAATCAGTGGATTGAGCATGAAAAAAAGTCCAAAATAAATATAACTCCTACTTTCAGATGAGTTTTATTTTTAGCAAAATCTAAAAATGTCAGAAAATATATCTTGAGTAGAAAAATAGTGCAAATGGGTAGGTGGTTTTGGCTGTTGAATTGAATTTAGCTCTACTGTCCTGAGTCTGTAAAGAAAGAAAACAGATTGAAATTTCTCCTCTACTGTGTTGTACAGTGACTGGAAAGATTTCTGTAAACTTTGGGGAATAAGGTAGCATAACTTGTGTCCATCTCACTTTTGTCCATCAATGCCATCCTACTGACATTTGAAGAAATATAACTGTGTTGGTGTCAGGGGCACTCACAGTCAAAGAAAACTTTTCAGCTTCACACCTGAGCTTCATGAATGCATTTAAATTACATGACCAAAATGGTTGCAGTTCCATTAACTGCTAGTCAGGTTCAGCTCAGAAAAATTTCGCTTATAATGTCTAGGCTTGAATAATAATCACTAATGGCACTCAGCAGCTGCCTTTAAATGTGTTTTCTTTTTCTACTTCTCCATTAACTATCATTTAATGATGTATTCCACATCTTTCTGTTTAAGTAAAAAAAATATATCTCTCTTTAGGACTAAAACCTCTATTAGTTATTTTAAATAACAGCCTGTTCAGGAACTAGATGGCCAGAAGCATGAGAAATGCAGAGGTACGTGTTCAAGCTGTACCATCACCATATTCAAATCCACAGCTCCCAAAGCTTTCACTCAGTGGTTCAGTGGCTGATACCTTTGGTAGTGGGCTCCAGAGCTGTTGAAGTTTGCCTTCAGTCAGACCCAGAGATGGAAGGGCAAATCCCACCATCTTGTGTAACAGAGCCCTCATTGCCCCTTGCATGATGCAATTCTGGCTTTTAAAGTTTTCCCAATGCCTGGGAAGGGAGCACCCCCAGGTAACACCGTTCTGGCCAGGGGCCGTGCTTCAGAGCCTGCCCGTGGATCTCATGGCCATTGGCACTGAGCAGGGGGACAACAACAGATGTCCATATTAGTGACACTACTCAGGGTGTGACCTTCTTAACTTGGATTTAATGTCTAGGCTGGTTTGGGGCTTCTTTGAAGAAGATCACAGAATTACAGAATCACAGAATTTCTAGGTTGGAAGAGACCTTTAAGATCATTGAGTCCAACCCATCTTCTAACACCTCAACTAGATCATGGCACCAAGCGCCAGATCCAGTCTTTTTTTAAACACATCGATGGGTGGTGACTCCACCACCTCCCTGGGTAGATGATTCCAGTATTTGATCACTCTTTCTGTGAAAAACTTCCTCCTTAATTCTAGCCTGTATGTCCCTTGGCGCAGCTTGAGACTGTGTCCTCTTGTTCTGTCTGTTGTTGCCCAGAGAAAGAGATGTTGAAGGTGAAGCATGCACATATGCGTAGTGACTGTAATGGGGCCACTCCCATTCCCACACTTTAGTGACTGTAACTACTTGTAAGAATGAAGCTGTAAGTTTTAATTTTACAAGGATATCAGTAAAGGCTTGTCCCTTTAAGTCTTTTCCACCCAGCCTGGTCCCTGTCCATGGAAGCGTAACAGAGGTTCACACTCTCACACTTGAAGCAATGTTTGGAAAGAGTTACCAGCTTGTTTTCCTGAGGACACTGCCACAGGGAATACAGTGATCTAATAGAAAGATTTTTAAATAACTAGATTATCTCTCCCTGTCAAGCGTTGCTTCTCTCATGTCTTTAACTGATCATGTCTACAACAGTACTAGAAATACTGAAAGGAAACTCCTGAGATCCAAGAAAAATTTAGCCCCCATCCTCTTGCTCTGTTGTTTTCAACACACCAGAAATCAATATGTGCCAATTGCATTCTCCCTCTAAACAGATTTAAGTCCATGATATTATCATAGATTCTCACAGTCTTCTTAAGTTATGGGTTTGTGTGGGTTATGTGTGTGGTTTTATAAAATATTTCTTTCATTTCTGCAGAGCTAAGAGAGTTCTGTCATGAATAATAGTCCTGTATTTGCAGAATTTATATTACTAGTAGTTAGAAGGATGGATGTTCCAGTCTGCTGAAGATTTTAAAAACTGATTTTCTTCTGAAGAAGGATAAACTTGAATGTTTTAAGGCTTCACAAAGAAGGACTTTAAAAATACTTTAGATAAATACAGAGTTCAACAAAGTGCAGTGTTTTATGTCAGTGCTTACTTGTTTTTCTATATTGAAATAAAAGGTGACTATAAGTGGAGAGGAAATTCATTTGTGCAGTTAATGAGGCATTTTTATTTATGAATACAATAAACAAATAGAATAAAATGTTGCATAGTTTGAGAATGTATGGGCCCATCAAAGATTCTGTATCCAAGTTTTCTTGGGGAAGATGTTTAAGCCTATAGAGCCGAACTTGACTAGATTCCCCTGAGGTGCCCCAAACATACAAACCCTATTTTTCAGGCTGGGTTTCAGGCCATGCAGAGAGCTGGTGGCTCTCCCAGCACTGACACACAAGCTGCAGGGGTGTGCAGGCTGGTGAGGGCAGGGGGACAGCAGCAGTGCCTGGCCGAGAGTGACACTGGGAGGGTGCTCTTGGTGTCCCTGGAGGTTGTTGTCATGCCTACAGCAAAACACCCAAGTTCTGAATGAAAGATGGAGAGGTCCTGTGGCTGACATTTCAAAGTGCATGTAATGGATCCTGGAAAAGGGAGGGGTTTTGGAGGAATACAGGTGTGTGGCCACCAATTTGTCCTGCTGCATGCAAATAAAGTACTTTTGTAAGAAACTGCAAAATTTGGTCCTCTTCATGAGGTGGAGCTCCCTGGGGAAGAGCTGAAGTTCCTCTGGTGCTGACTCACACTGCCCTGGCTGATGGAGCTTGTTCTTCGACTGTCATGAGAGTAATTTAATATTGTTTTTCAGTTGGATTTGTTGGGTTTTAGGAACTTGCACAAAAAAATGTCTTTAAAAACATGCTGCAAAGCTACTTCTTACTGTGCCACTTGGGATTAGATTCCTTTAATGGCTGTTTACTGAGAAGAGTAGATTAGGAAACCTCATCTGGGTGCATGAAGTCCCTGGGAAGAAGGTTTTGAGTTTAGTAAACATTAGCCATTTCATGCTAAATTAATCCTGAGAGATTAATTCCCTACTGTACAGTATACATTTTATGTTATCAAAATAACTATCTAGGAAATATCAGAAATAATTTTCCCCATAATACAACATTAGAAGGTGTTGGGCAATCCTGAAACACCTACTGCAATTGGAAAAAGGAATAAGAAACAAAATTCAGACAATCTATACAGTATAAGTCACACAATACCAAGAATACAATGTCTGTGTGTATAAGTTAAGATATTTCATTACTGACTGAGTGGATTACATCCAGCTATAAAAATGATGAATACTTGTGGAATAAATCCTGGATTAGTTCTGTGCAATAATAGCTACAAAAATAAGGGGATGAAAATTTTTCATCTGAGGCAACTTTTAATTATTCGAAATTAATCATTAAACCTTCCACTAACAGAAAATGTAAACTTTCAGAGGAATCTTATTTTTAAAAAGGTGTTAATTAAAATATTTTGGATCCCAGGGAAGGGTGTGAGAGGAATTTCATCATTATGGAGTGCTGGACAGAGGGTAGATACTCTGCACACAAGAAATGTGCAGAACCAGGAACAGCATCACAGATACCTTTCCTCCCAGAGAGATGTTGCTTCAAGCCGAGGAATCCCAATAACCAAATTAATAGAACCCAACCATTCCAAACCCACAAGATTTGCAGGAATTTCACCTCTGCTGCCCCATTTTTATCTTTCAAGTATTGCAGGCAGGATTATTATGTATGCAGCTAATTTCTGGCTTGAAAGTACTTTGGGTAGTGGGATAAATGTCAGCATAAAAAGATGTGTATCTTACAAGGACCTCACTAGCTTCCCAGCAAAGGCTTACATAGAGGTAATTTCTTTGTTGTAAAGGAAAATAGATTTTGAATAGATAGATTTGTTACTGCATGTCTGTAAGGGGGACAAGGCATTGTAGGTCTGTTTGATGTGTCATGGAACTCAGCCCCAAGAGATGGGGAAGGAGCCCTGCTCCATCAACTCCCTGAAGTGAATCTCATCTGTACCTTTGTCTCATGAATAAGTTGATGTTTTAAGGAAACCCATATATCTGTGTCATCAGTTTCTTATCCATGTAAGAATCTTATTTTAAATTCTGCTACTGTTGTGTTTAAGTAGCAATAATATGGATCATATTTTTATTTTTATAACTGAGGGTAAGGTAGAGCATGACAATTAGCTCATGCTATTTTTGGGTTTGTTTGGAATATGAAAACATCTCTTTGGCAAAAATTCTGCTAAGTTCCTTAGCACGGAAATTCTGGTGTGAAACATAGGGGCCGGTTAGAGTGTGTCTTGCTCTCTTCAGACAGCCAGAAAGGGCAGACACAAACATTCAGATCTCTAAGACCATTTAGTTTTAGCTGTGTCAAGAATGACTTCTGTTTTTCACGGTAGTTTTATTCTACAGAATAGCTGGTGTCTAGCTCCAATAAGGGACAGCAATTTTTGCCTTAATTGCTACATCGTTAATTACTAAAATGGTTACATAGCTTTAGTTACAACTGCACATGTAAGAATTTTTCTTTTTTTTTCATAGATCTAGCAGGAAGTGTTCTCACTTACACTTTAGAGACACTGACAGTGTCTTTTTCATCAGATCATAGATTCAAGATCAGAAGGCAGAGGTAAAATAGACTGGCTTTTTGTGTGAGAAAGTCGAAGAAACCCAGGTACTCTTTTCTTATGAGCCCCCAAGCATCTGTTGTATTCACACGATACTGAAAAAAAATTAAAGATCACACATGATGAAGAATCCACCAGAGCACTTGTTAATTTTCTCCATAGTAAATTCTCCTAATGCTTAAAAATGTCCTTATTTACAGCTTGAATTTATCTGGATCCTGGATATCCGCATATTTTAAACTCCTGGAGTACGGGGTAGTAAGCTGCAGGAAATCTTTTTTCTGTATGGGTTCTTGTAGATCACTTTCACACCTTTTGATCCCTTAAATAACATTAATAAATACAGCTCTTTGAGCATCTCACTAAGTTTTATAGGCAACAAATCGCTTTTGTGGCCCTCTTCTGAGCCTTTTCCCATTTTTCACCAGCGTCCTCTCAATGCATCTATCAAGCCCAGACACACTGGCTACATCTAGAATTGTAAATTAAACTGAGAACTGTTTAAGTGCTTGAACTTGACTGCCCCTGGTGTTAAATTGTTAGCACAAGCCCTTGTGTGGTTTTCCCCTGGATCAATGAGACAGATCCACTCATCCCAGAGAATGTCAGAGCACAGTTTGGGCTTAGCACAAGCCAGCAGTCGTTCCCTGCAGCCACAGTGCAGGGAACGTTTACAGGCACGGGTATGGACCATTTCACACCAGCCTTCCTCAGTGCTGGTGGGTAGCACAGGGTGCTTGTAATTTACTGCAGAGGTGCAGGCAGTAGTCTGGGGTGGCCTCACAATTCTGCTTTTGGAGAGGGGAACACTGCCTTCTTGTTCTTTATTCATATCTATTGTTCATACCTTCAGATCTACACTCTTGCCACTGGATTTTCCGTGGAGCTTGTAGTGAAATTATTATCTACTGCATTCCCGAACACTGCCATTGTCCAAGGATCCCTGGAATGGTTTTTTTCTTTTCCTTTTAATTTTTTTTTACAATAGGAAGGTAACAGGGATAAAACTACTAAAAGAATATTTTTATATTTCACAATGTCTTTTATTTATTCAAGCATCCTTTATGAGTGTGGGTGAGCTTTCACACATATAAACATGCTGCTCTCATCATAATATATCACTTCATCATTTTTACTATAAATTATTTTACAATTCCTTCCAGAATGTAGTACTAATGAAAAGATAATGAATAGCATTGTGCCAAGAATGTCTTGGAACCAGGAATTCTAAAAGTTCAGTAGGGGAATGTTCTGTTCTTTGCCATTAGTGTTTGGGATGTATCAGACACCTTACTGGTAACCCATTCCTTTCTCTGCACTGATTCCACACAGCCTCATTGCTTTAAACTGGGGCACTGTACACTTCCTCCCCAGGGGCCTCAAGAAAGTATTTTTGGTCAATGTAGCAGTGGGAAGGAGAAAAAATAAAACCTTTCCCAGAGGGCAGTAACTAAGGGTGATAGGTAGAATCCAGTCAGCTCTGGATCTCAGCCCTCTGGAGACTTACTCCATCTCTGGGAGAAAAGTATGTGAACTGAAAGTCCTCCTACATTTGTAAAAAGGCATTTTTAGTGATAATGCAAGTATATTTGGCTCCCTCCCAGCTGCAGAAAGATTGAATTCCTAAACTGAAGTACAACTACTCTTTTCTCTGGTAATTTGAAGATCTAAGATACATTTTCATCATTCATCATCATGTGGAAGGTGCTTATGTGTCAACTTCACACTGTCACAAAACTGGTTAGCCAATGCATATTTCACATCATCTCATGATAGTTTCCAAACAAGGAGTTAGAATATTCTGAGGTTCCTAAAAGTCACCTCAGTGATGAATTAACTCAGCACTGGGTTTCTGCATCTCTGCTAATGGCAGACCGCAGAATGATCTGTGGCACCAAGATCAAATGAGATATGTTTGGGGAAAAATTTGGCAGCTTAAATTCAACTTTTTTTATTTCACATTTGGATTACTATTGGCTTCAATCACCTAACAGGTGGCAATTTTTTAAGATGCTCTAATTTGATTGATCACAAACTTATTATTATATTATACCAGTGCAATGTCTCAGTCCATGACTAATCTGGATTGTTGCCTACATCAGAGGATAGTCATGTCTTAATCAAGATTTTGGTGAGGTTTAAAAGAAATACATTTTTGCTACAGCATTAATGCTATTGTTGTACTACTCAGTTGTTTCTCAGATATTGAGAAACAATTGAGAAACTTGGGGCACATACAGGGGAGAAGGGCAAAGCAGCAAAGAGTTGAAAAGAGGATTGTTAAGTGACAGTCATGCAGCAGCTGCAGTGTAGGAGTTCATATATCCTTAAATTCCTTTTGCTGATTGTAAAAAGCCCCATTCCTCCAGGATGGGAAGACATTACACTTTATTCAATGAGAAGGAATGTTCTGCTGAGCTGCAGTATGTACAGGGGCATTGTAGGAAATATCAAGGAGACCTCTAAAGTGGAGAGACTGTGATGCTAGACTAAGAGGTCATGAGCTCAGCTGGCTTTGAGAAGTCTTGTCAGAAATACCAAATATGTCTTTCTGCTTAGAAAATAATTTCTTCCAGAGGCCCAAAAAAGAAAGAATGAAAGCATGTCTGCAAACAAGATTACAAAGGTCAGAAAGTACTTAAAAATTTGACACTCCTTCATCCAAACTTACCTCCAAGTTTCCTTATTTCACCACACAGAACTTTTGGACTTTTCTGTCCTTTTCCTCTTTTCACTTCTTCCCCCCACTCTCCCCTGCCTCCAGTCCTTTCTCAGCTAGGCAGGTTTTTGATACAAAATGTTGCTGGGATTTTTTTGCTTTCTTCTCCCTTCCCTATTCTCTCTGCTTGCACTCTCCTCTTCCCTTCTCCCTAAAAGGCTGCAGAAAAGCACTGCAGAAGAGGTAGCATGGTTTAAAGGTGCAGAGCCTGAGTGAAAGAGGCTGGAAATTTATGCTCTGAAATTTGTCAGAATCCTTTGCACATCATGCCCTTTGCACGTCTGGTAAATGATAGGTGTTTTGTAAGGCTGCATGGCCTGGTTGTGTACCAAGGACAGAACAAGGAACAAATGTACAGTTCTTTAAGAGATCTTGCAGAAGAGGTAGCATGGTTTAAAGGTGCAGAGCCTGAGTGAAAGAGGCTGGAAATTTATGCTCTGAAATTTGTCAGAATCCTTTGCACATCATGCCCTTTGCACGTCTGGTAAATGATAGGTGTTTTGTAAGGCTGCATGGCCTGGTTGTGTACCAAGGACAGAACAAGGAACAAATGTACAGTTCTTTAAGAGATCTTTTTTTT
>NW_005054342.1:5813375-5831859 GCF_000277835.1 Geospiza fortis | reverse complement strand
GGTTTTAAAGTTGCTTTTGGGTGACTAGGGAGTCCGGCAGACTCTGGAAAATTTGCAGGGGGAAAATTTGTAGATATGCTGAGCTTTTACAAATCTGGAAGTTTTATCTAAACTAATTGATCACAGGATAGTTTGGGTTGGAAGGGACCTTAACCATCACCTCGTTCCAGACCCCTGCCATGAGCAGGGAAAACTTCCACTAGACCATGCTGCTCTTCTGGTGCTGTGGCCATATGTGTGCCTGGTCTCCTGGCATTGCCTGTCAAGAGTGGTGTAGCTCAGGATTTACTGTGGGTGTCTTCCAACATCCAGGGGGGCACCCAAAACCTTGTCTTCTAAAACGTGGCCCTATCTTCACTGCCTGCAAAGGGGCAGCCCTCTCCCGCTGAATCAGAGGCAGCTGCGCTCACATCATGTCGGCTTTTTCTTGGTATCACTGGAGGGTTTTGCTCCCACTCAGAGGAAGCTGGATTGTCACAGGCAGGATGTTTTAGGGCTCCAGCAGGAGCCGCCCCCCCGGGTGTCCCGGAGCTCCGCGGGGCCGGCGCTGCTCCCGCCGGGCGCATCCTGCGGGATGCTGAGCTGGGAGGAGGAGGAGGAGGAGGAAGAGGGGGAGCCTTTCCACAATTAAACAGCACCACCTGCAGGCCCCGCAGCGCCCGGTGCTGCTCTCCCGACGGTGCTCCGGGGGAATGTGCACAAAGGGTGTGCTTACAGCTGCTTGGAGCACGCAGCAGCAACTGGCTCGGCTGGCTTTGCCCGCTAGCTCAGGGAGAACAGGAGCACCCGCTTGTGCTGGCACAGAGTGAAGGACATCGCACCTTCCAGGGTAACTACCATCAGGAAAGATGTGAGAGCAGGGGTTGTTCACCCTAGAGAAAAGAAGTCTTGAGGGAGACCTTATTGCAGCCTTTCAGTGTGTAAAGAGGAATTAAAAAGGAGAGGGAGGGATGTTTTACGTGGGCAGAGCAAGAGGACAAGAGGGAAGAATTTAAAACTAAAAGAGGAGACATTTAAATCAGATGTTAGGTAGAAATTCCTAGCTGTCAGGGTGTTGAGGCACTAGCACAGGCTGCCCAGAGAAGTTATGGATGGCCCATCCCTGGAAGTCTTCAAGGACAGGTTGGATGGGGCTTTGACCAACCTCATCTAGTGGAAGGTATCCCTGCCCATGGCAGGGGAGGTGGAACTAGATGATCTTTAAGGTCCCTTTCAACCCAAACCATTCTATGTGTCTAGTGGGAAATAGAATTCAGCCTGACTGTGAATGTGTTTGCTTTTAGATGTACTTTTCTATTAAAAGAGTAAAAAAAAAAAAGACATAACACGCACCTTTACTCCTGCTCCTGTACTTCCCAGATGAGAGACAGAGCCAGCAAAATAGACAGAAGGTGAGTGAGACACAAGCTGATGTTTTAATATTGATAACTTCCCCTTTAAATCACAAACTTTTTTTTTTTTTGATAGTTTTAAGCCCCCTGCTGCTGGCACATTAAAATGTCTTCTGAATCCCTGACTACTCTTAAATCATCTGCACTAGGTTGTAAACACTTTTCTGCTGATACTTATTTTTTACTAATATCTCTGCTGTTATATGAATTGTGCTAAAAGGATCATGACTGATTTTATTTGTTTCCTTCTTTTTTAATTCTGAAGGTCTTTATCTTTATTTTCAAGAATGCCTTGAAGTCTACCTGGGGAATTTTTTCCTGCTGCCCAGCTGCGCCTTTCCTACAAACTTACAGGATGAAGGCAAGTTTTCTACACCCTCCAGGTATACTATCAATAGTTCTTCAAAAAATAAACCCCACAAACCCAACAAAAAGAAGTTGACTACTTTAGAATGGATGAAATGAGCCTGTGTGGAAGAAGACAATCACCTGTTACTCAAGGTGAAAGATGGTTTGCACTTGGTCTCCACTGTGCTATTGTGTCACTGACATATTTTATGAAAATCCTTTTGCTAGGATTTTTCTCCTGAGGAGCTGAGAAGCCTCAGAAAAGAAATGTAAACAATAATTGTCTGATGGCTGTGGAATGTGGTCTGGAGATGGTTTACCAACAGGTGCATCTTAGATTGGTCTCATGTGAATTGTTTTTACTTGATGACCAATCACAGGTCCAGCAATGTTGGGACTCTGGTCAGTCACAAGATTTTATTATGATCCCTTTCTAGCTTTCTGATGTCTCCCTTCTCTCTCTTCCTTTAGTATAGTTTTAGTATATAATTTTCTTTTAATATAATATACATAATAAAATAATAAATCAGCCTTCTGAAACATGGACTCAAATTCTCATCTCTTCCCTCATGCTGGGGACCCTCAAACACCACCACACTATTGTACCTTTGCTTGTACCCAGAGCACTGATCAACTTCTCCCATGTTTGGGGGTGTTTTGTCCCAGCCACATCTGGAGTTCACTGCTGTTGATGTGAGGCTTATCCAGATTTTCATGGCACGCTGGCAGCAGAGGTGGCAGTGTGATCTCTGTCTCTTACAAGCTGGTCCAGGGACTGCCATCCTTCAGCCTGGCCTCCTGCCTGCTCCAG
Source organism: Geospiza fortis (assembly GCF_000277835.1). Taxonomy (NCBI): domain Eukaryota; kingdom Metazoa; phylum Chordata; class Aves; order Passeriformes; family Thraupidae; genus Geospiza; species Geospiza fortis. The sequence goes on along the minus strand of NW_005054342.1, from coordinate 5,829,309 downwards.
GCACCCAGGGCTCCCACAGGGAACCCAGGATTGCAACATTGCTGCTGCCTGCAGCTCTGATGTTCTGTGGCCATCTCTGCACTGTCATTATCCCTGTGGCACCACCCTGTGACGATGATCACAACAGTCTGGATCATAACAATGCCTCCTTCAAGGGATGTATAAGTAGTGTGATGTATAGTGGCTGTTTTGTTGCCAGGAGAGATAAATGAACATGAGCTGCTGTCCTGGGAGTGCCCTGTGGCTTCAGGCACTCCCAGGATTTCCCAGCTCAGCTATGTGTGACTGCAACCCTTTTGTTCAGATCAATATCTAAGCCACAAAATCATCCTTCTCTAGTACACTGGGAATTGTATGTTCTGAGGATGCATTACCATCCAAACTGTGATTTTGTACAGTCAGGGGCAGCAGAAGTGTTATGTATGTAATGAAAATATCTGACAGCAAGCTCTGTCTCTGATGACCTTCTTGCATGAAATCTAAATGAAGGATTTGTAGCAAAACCTGAAAAATAACTTAAACACACTGTTGGCATCCCAGTTTGGCTGAAGAGCAAATGAAGTATTAAAGCATTGTACAGGGCTCTGGTCCTTGTGTGGGCCAGAGGCTGCATCTATGTTGCAGCCAAGGATCAAGGAAAAGGAACTGCAAGAGAAGCAGAGACACCACGCTGGTGCTGGAAAAGCTGTCACGCTGGAAAGGGAGGGGTCTTAAAAGGACAGAGTAGATTCTTTGTTCTGATGATGTGCCTCCACTGTACAAAAAGGAGGAGAGAGGACCAAAACCCCTAATCACTCCTACAAAGAGTTCTGGCAGGAGTTGCATGGGAAATATCTGAGAGAGCAGGAGTTAGATTTGATACTTTGTCAATTCTGTTTGTGTCCAGTCATTGCACTGGCCAATGTAATGCAGCCAATGCTCTTCAGAAAGGGTTGGACTGAATGCTGCATAACTAAATTGCTGGTGTCCAGGTATAAATGCACTGATCCTGCTTGCCATGGGAAGTTTTCCACAAGCGTATGAATGCCAAAAAGTGGCAAAGCTTGCCCACAACACAATGGCCATGTCCTCCTCTGGGAATGGGTGTTTGCTGCAGAGCTGGTGGGAGCACAGTGCTGTTTCTGGGAGCCCTGTGGGGCTGCAGGCAGCCCTCACCCTCAGCTGTCTGTGACCATGAGTGTGGTGGCAGGTGTAGATCAGCATGCTGGCTACAGTCCCCTGGGAGCAGTCTCCTCCACAGGATTTATGGCTTAAATATGCCAGGCAAGAGGGAATGACCTGGATTTCACTCTGCTGGATGTGGTGCAATTACACTGGGGATTCAAATGTTTAGTTACTACCCAGCAGCTCCTGCAGAAATTGCAGTTCTCCCCTGGGCAGCTGCCTACCTTTATTGGCAGGCAGGCATTCCTCCAGCCTCAGATCCCCCCTCACATAGAGCTTGCCAGCCTTTGCTGTTTGAAACCTGGATGGATTCATTGGAAACTGTCCTTCTGGAGACCATGACCAGCCTGGCAGGGCTGGAGAGGGTCACTGCAGCAACCTCTGAGCCAGCCAGGCTGTTTCCCTGGGAAAACAGCTGCAGCTCCTGCTGGATGCTGCAGCTCAGGCCAATGTGGCATTACTTGCTGGTCCCCTGTCCCTTGCATTTGTGCTGCTAATAGGCAGACATAGCAGGAGCATGGTGACCTGTTCCCTCCTTCTCCTGCCTGGGACTCCTGCATTCACCATGCTGGGCTAAAAACTTCCAAGTAATTTCCCAGGGCAGAGCAAGCCTGCAAGATCTGGGAATTGTGAAGTGCGTTCTCATTGTGCAGTATGGGTACACAAATAAGCCATTTCTGTTTCCTTATTTGTTTGTCAGAATGAAGATTTGTCTTCTGCTCACAGCATTGCATGAACTTTGCAGCAGATTCTTTTAGCCCATAAGGAATCATGTTTTCCTCCTAGCAAGAGTGAGACCTCCAAGACTTGGACATTTCTACTCATGAACCAGGGAAGGCAGACACAAGCAAACTCAGGTCCAGAATGTGACAGAAATGGTAAAGCTCCCAGGAGGTTTGATTGGCTTGGATGTAGTTTCTCTTTAAACTGGCTTTTCATGTTCTGGAGCAGAGCTGGCTCAGGCCCAAACAGTTTGCAGACCACACAGTCTTGGTCCGTCTGCACAGTCTGTGTCTACATACAGCCACAGAACAGAAACCTCTGTCAATGGGGAGTCACCACTCTCTCTGTAATGAACATTTCTTATGGAAAGGTCTCACTCTGGGAAGGAACCTCACTAGTGAATCTACTCAACACTTCTGATCCAAGTCAACAAAGTATGCTTTGGTTATCAAAAATTTGCATAACACTCACTCTGTTTATCAGTTAGGATCCTCCATGGCATGTTCTAAATAGCTGAAAAGGCTTACTCATCAAAAAAAGTAATGTTTTGTTTCTTGAGACTTCACTAAATGCTGTTGGAAAAGATTACTGCCTGTTTTAAAGTAAAAAAAAAAATAAAATCATGAACAGAATGTGGTAGAAATTGAAAAAGTTCTGGGTTGCAGCAGGGTTAAACCAAGATGAGATACTAGTGCAATATGCTGTTGTTGAAAACCAGCAAACTTTACTTTTAATTCTAGTTTGGCAAATGATTAGAAGTGAATGGAGCAGAGATTTTTGTAAAATGGACCTCAATTTATGCTGAGTATTCAAAAGGCAGAGCTGTGAAATTTAAGCACCTCCAAATGTGTTGTTGGCTTCTGCTTTCAGAAATGCCTAATCGCAAATTCTTTTTCTTTTCTAGTTTATGGGCTGTGATGGTGCTTTAGACCTTGCCAAATATAATATTGCAGGAGTGTAGAATTACACGTTCTATGACTTGAAAGACCAAGAAGGCTGAAAATATTGGCATTTATTTCCTGTTGCACCTGAAGGAATACAAGCCTCTGTATTCATGAGGCTGGAAAAGGAACAAGGAGGAGCTCAAACCCCTAAACCAAATAGAAGTTTTGGGAAGAAAAAAACCTAAGAGGAGCCACCATTTCAGTGCCATGCTTGTTTTTGCTACCCTTCAGAATTTCACATTAACTGTAAGTTGCTATTTCTTATTAACTATGCAAGAAAAAAGAGGATTAAGATACCTGAAACAGGGTCAATTTGCTTTATGTCAGTCTCTCCTCCCTTAGCTGCTGCCCAGCTGTGGAAAGGTCTGATTTTAGCTTTAGGTCTGTGCACTCAATGGACACTTTTGTGTTCCTGGCTCAGGGTTCCCACATCCAGACCTCTTCTGGATGTCACTCCCTGGGAATGAGGTACCAAGAACTTAGAAATAACAGCTCTTAGTGGATACAGGAGTCTTTACTGGGTCTGGCCTTCATATCTTGTTCTGGGCTGTGAAAGTAAAAAAAAATGGTAATAAACCAAATTACACATACAGAGGAATTTAGCAGATATGAAGATGTGAAGACAGGTACTGGAAAATTCAGCATGTGAGCTGAACAGTCTGTGAATAAATGTTGTCCACATCCTCACATCCTTCACTATTTGGCACATTTAGATGGTGCCAGAATATTAGGTAGTCTTTTTTTTTTTTTTTTCCTTTATTTTTTTTTTACAGAATGAGGACAAATAGACCTGAATGTCTACTGGGGATTAGCTAAAGTTCATCAAGTTGCTAAATGCATGACATGAAAGTTCAGTTGGATTTTAATGACAGAGTAATAGAAAAACCATATGAAAAAGAGAAGGGACTGAATTACAGCCAAAATCCAAAGAAGGCAGACAGCAGCAGCAGAAGGCAGGATACCTTGGGAAACTACAGCGGCAGACATCAAGACATCAAAGACAGACATAAGGTATCAGAGTTGTGAAGGTCTATAGTGATAAATCTATTGTTGTAAGGCATGTATGTATTGGAGAAGGGAGCATACAAATTGGACTCCTGCCACCTGTTTCTTTGTGAGTCATGAAAGGAGTACAGTAATTAAAGTCTAGGTTCAGAGAGGAGTTTAAATTTGTAACTACTATTTGGTCAATGGTGATTTTAATGGGTTTAAGGCTTTTTGCAGATGGCTTTTTGCAGAAATCCATCTACTTCTGAGGACACAGCCACAAGCCAGGCTATGTAATCCACATCCAGGGAGCAATCATGAAAGCTGGACACCATGGATAAGTGTGAAGAAAGAAGGGACACTTTTTTGTGTCTATGAGTCTGAAAACCCACTGAAAACATGCAGTTCTAAGCAATCAGCAAGAGAGATAAAGTTCAGGTGTCACTGTCTGAGGTGCAGTTTTCAAAGAGGTCAGGGAGCCATCAGTCCCCTTTTGACAGCTTTGCTTACACGGGTGCCCATGTTGCTGTACACTGTCCTCCCAGCCTGCAGGGCCAAGACTGATGGATCAGAAAGGGAGATGCATTCTGGCTCTCATTACGAACACTATTGTAGGGGATAGAACATAAATACATAAAGGTAATATAGAAAGTAATCTTACCACCTAAAAAGTTGCAGCTGAGCCAATTATTAGAGATGCCTACAAGAAACATCAAGGAGGTACGAAACTCTAGTAATATGGAACACTTGCAATGTAACGACAATAGAACTCTTGCACTATAAGGCAACTAATGGTGACCCCGATGTGATTCGAGAAAAAGGATTTAAATACTAAACTGTATAACCCCCCGTGGATTCAGGGAATTGGGAAAAGGACTCAAATACTAACCTATATGACCCTGTGGATTCGGGAAAATACTAAACTATGTGACCACCTGGATTCAGGATTAAACTATATGACCCCGTGGATTTGGGGAAACAGGACTCAACTATATGACCCTGTGGATTTGGGGAAAAGGACTTGAATACTAAATTATTGGTAAAATATATCAATTGCAGCTATTAGTGTTTGTTAAATATGAGTATAAAAGATTTTGAAGATAACTACTCTGTAAACTGAGAAAAGCTGAAAACTGAACCAGCACTCAGAAATATATATATATTTGTACTGTAATATGTTGTCTGAACATTTGTATAACAATTAGATCTGAATGAAGCATATGAATGCATCACAATGTTAATTTATTTGAACATGTCCTTCTTGAAATGCTGCAACTCCGTAATTAAAAGAAAAAGGGGGAATTGTAGAGGGATAGAATATAAGTAAATAAAGGTAATATAGAAAGTAATCTTACCCCCTAAAAAGTTGCAGCTGAGCCAATTATTAGAGATTGGGAACAGGCCTGATTTTAACAGGCCACAGCTGTAGCCAATCCGAAGAGTGTTATAAAAGAGTGGATTGGTTGGCTGAGGGGAACTGGAGTCAGTTGGCTACTGTGAGGATAAGGAAGAGTTAGTGCCTAGAGGAGATGCCTGCAAGAAACATCAAGGAGGTACGAAACTCTAGTAATATGGAACCCTTGCAATGTAATGACGATAGAACTCTTGCAATATATATGACAACACACTGTGGTGTCTCTGGTGTGATGAAGGACAGCTTTTCCTTGCCTGCAAGGACTCAGGTGCAAATTTTCACTCTCATTCAGAGAGCAAAATGGAAGTATTGGACTTGAAATGTTCCTGTATGAGGACATTTAAGGTATGAGCACAACACAGATAGAGAAACCATTTTGGGCAGGGTAGCTAGAACTAATGGACTATGGCTGCTGGGTGTTTCTAGCTGCTCCCTAAAGGAACATCGAAGATGAGGATGAAGGACAGCAAGTGGGTAAAGATACCAAAATCTGAGAAACACCATCTGGAAGCTGGCAAAATAGCAACTCCTTCTGAAAGGTGACTCCAAATTGGGCAAGACTGACTGTATTTAAAAAAAAAGGCGTGGCTATCCAGATGGACAGTTTGAATTTAGGGACAGACAGTTTAAATCCCACTTAGGAAAAGTTGCTTTTCTTTATCTGCCCCTGATGACACAATTAGCAGCCTCACAGGAAGAGTAAGACTGGATGAGAGGGCTGCAGCTGACTTTCTTACAAATCCTGTAAATACTAAATGCAAAGAAGGACCAAACAGTATTTTGAAAACAAGTTTTTGGCAGAAGAAATGTTACATTCAGGAGATGTGACACGTCCCTGGAAGAGGAGTTGGTGTGGAGTGCAGACAGTCCATCCAGGGGGGGAAATAAGCTTTTGCCATCAGGGTTAGAGGGAAGGGCTTTAAGGAGGAGGAAGAGGATAATATGAAGAGGAGAATACCAGAGCTAGTGTTGCATACAGAGGTAGAGGAACGTTGTTCTTCTATAGAATCTGTTTAGGGTCTCATCTGTCCTCTTTCCAGAGATGCTCACGGGGATGCAGAGTCTGATAGGCAAATTACTTCACAAAACCAAGCCTTTTGGGTCTAACAAATGGTTCTGATGTTTCCCAGGTTGGTACTGGTAAAAAGTTTTTTTCACACAGTAAGTGTAATTTAGAAATTGTTCCTATAAATATCTTATAACTGTGAAAGTCTGTCCGAAATCCTGCATTTTCTGCCTCACGATTGCCAAAAAGACCACCGAAAAACCTGCTGAGCCAGTGCAGGGTGGGGAAGTTGTGTGCCTCTTAGCTATCCGTCTCCATAGGTAGTTACCTGTTGACTTCATGGGACATTCTGCCCCCTGATTCCAAACAATGGATCTGGACTCCCCGCCTCTCGGCCTGGCTGGCTTTGGACTGTGCAAATGGCCCCTTTCCAACAAGGAGACCCCCCCTGGCCTGCCTTCAACCATCGCGACAAATAAACAAAGATGCGGGCTTCTTCATCGAAAGATCAAGACAAGAAGACCCTGTACCATCAGCCCCCCATGTACCTTCTTGTAAAGACTGGGACTGAATTACCAAAACTTGCCCCCCCCCAGCTCGGTGGTGGGGAGGGAGAGCTGTGCTGTTGGGAGGGGGGAAAATTGCCCAGAACTGAAGCGCGAGCACTGAAGCACGAAAACAATGGTTCCTGCTAGTTATCTGGACTCCGTGTATCTGACCTGGTACCCTGCTGGACCTCTGACAGCTGGACCACGAGAAGCAAGACCACGGTTTTGGTAGCTATGACCCATATCCCTTTCCTTCCTCCCTCTTTTCCTTGTCTTTTCCTCTTCTCTCCGGTTCCCCCCTCTCACCAACGCCATTCTGCTGTGATTTTCAATAAAACTGTATCTGATTTGTTGCCGTAAATCCTCTGTGCCTTTCTGGTTATTTTGCAACTAAAAAATCAACCCCGCCATCTGTACCCCCCTGGGTCGGATTGGGACAGTTTAATTGGTTTATTTGCTCCCTGTTTGCATCAAATTCAGGGACTTGGGAGCTGTGGATGCACATTTCATGCCAAGATTAAGACACTCCCTGGTCAGATCTCTGGAACAGTGTTAGGTTCATCTTGAGAGCATGGACCTTAGACAGGGGACATCAGTTTCTTGGGAAATTTTGTTTTCAGAAAATTTTCTGCAAATCTGAATTTCTCAAACAAAATTTTATTTTCTACCAACATTTTTTTAAGGTGCAGACATCTGCCGTACTGAAGAGAGACTGAAAAATATCTCACAAAGAGCTGAATGACAATACTTCAAATCAGATTGAAATAAGTTCCAGCTAGATCTCCAGCTCCCGTCAATTTCTCAGGGGGTTCCTCCTGCATTGCTTCACCTGCTGCTCATGGATAGTCTTTGGAAAAGAAGCTCTTACCCACTCAGTGTGGGGCATTTCCTGTCCCATGTTGTGATCCAGGAGACAGTCCTGATATCCTCCAAGATATCAAGTATGCTGGAGATGTTGTTTGAAGCCCAGATCAGTCTTATTTGCCCCACCAGATGAAGTCAATTTATTTGATACAGAGTCATTCATGGTTAGCTCTGTTTCATAATGAGGAACTCTGTGGAAGGACAGATCTCAGGGCAGGTATACCAAACTGGGTTTGTTCTGGCAGTGCTATTGTTGTCAAGAAGAGGAGAAAACAGAAAAATATTTGGGCAGTGTTGGCATGCTTCTCTGAGTTTGCTTCTGTAGCTCTTGTGCTACATTTAGCAAATTTGAAAAGCAGAGCACCAAAGGAATGTGAAACAAAGTTCCCAGCACACCTAAGCCATGAATAGTAAATGCAGCTGGATGGCAATGATGTTTCTGATTCATGGAGGACTTTGATATTTGCTTTCTTTCCCATATGTAATCAAAGCTAAACATCCTCCATACAGTGTTGCAAGGAGATTGGGTTCTGGATGGATTGAATGGCAAGCTGTTTGGGAAACACCAATCCTGATGATCCTGCTGCCAGGAGCTTCAAGACTTCATGTTCTGAGGACAGTCAACTTTCTTTTTGCCTGGCTACTTGCAGATTAAGAAAACCCCACAGGAGTGGCCCATCTAGCTCAATATTCTGCCTTTTCTTGTGGTCCACAGCAGATGCCTAGGAAAATAAGAGCAAGGCAAATGTATCCTCGGTAATCTGCTGGTTTCCAATGATATAAGAATTAGGAAGTCTTTGAGCCAGAAGCGTCATTTTTGCTCCAAGTAGTCCTCAGTGAATTTGTCCTGAAGCATTTAGCATCTGTGGTATTATGTGGCATGACTTTCTGTGGCTGGTGTAACCAACCATTGCCTCTGCTCATCTTGAGCCTGATACTGCCAGAAATGCAGGGATAGCAGCTGTGCTGATGGGAGAGTGGAAGATCTCTTGGTATCTGAAATTCATGCTGCCTATGCCATCTCTGAGTATGAGGCACGTGTCTTCCCCTATTGGCATAGTTCAGGACATCTATGGTTTGTTTCTGAACAGGAAAAGAGTGCTTTCCTTTCAATCTAAAACTATTGTTTGATGAAAATTCAGAATGTGTACTGTTTTTACAGTCATATGGTTCAAGCAACAAAAGTAAAACCATACTAAGGTGAAGGAACAGAAAGGAATTTAAAAGGAGAATAAATAAAGGAAAAGAGAAAAGAAAAAAGCAGCTTACAGCAATCTAAATCCAAAGTGTTGAAACAACATTTTACACAAATATCCTGCTTACAGTATACATAGAGTATTGAAGAGTTATCTGAATCTTTCAATTTATTTTCTATTTTTTTCCAAGAATGTCACTAGTCAGTTCCTATGCCACTAAAAGCTACACCAAAGATTTATTTTCCCTAAATGTGAACTCATGCCCTTTAGTTAATACACAGAGAAGATGCCACAGGGAAACACTGGGGGAGGTGGGTAAAATCCTGGCTCCACTGGAAGCACAGGGAATAGTCCAGACTGTGCTAGTGCAGGGTCAAGAGACCATTTCTTCCCTGAACAGGAATTCACTGTTTTTCTTTTGAAGCGTTCCAAAATAATGATCTGCCCCTTCCAAAATAATGGGAGTGTCTCAATAAGGCTTTAAAATTATTTTTGGTCTGTTTCTTTTCTCATGAGCAAGTGCTTTCTGGACTTTGGGGTTTACTTGCTTTGCATTTTTGAGCTTTAATCTGCAGTTCCGAAACCTAGAAGAGGACATCCTGCCAAAACAGCACCCAAGAGCCTTCACCTCCCTCTGGCAGATCTGACCCTAAGATAAGCAGAGACTATTAGAATGTGCATGATAAAGCTGAATTTTATCTCTGCTGTGGGCTCTGTGTGTGCTGTGGGAGCAGATATAGATTCCCTTGACCACATGGTCCATAAGGGATGTTGGTTGTCCTCTAATCCACTGAACCCAGTGTCCTGCAGCCAGGACTGTGCCATAGGCAGAGGGAAGGGGAGGCTGCAATGCACACAGGGATCAGACATATGGATGTCTCTTTCATGCAACATGCAAAATCTGGCTTTTGGGCAGAGCGCATGCATGACTTCAGAACAATTACACTTCACCAGCAGATCTGCACAAATGAGATGCTGCAGCAATTTCTAATCCCCATTGTGCTCTTTTGAGAAATATCAGGAAGCAATTTTAACCACATGGAAAATGAGTATCTTACTGCAAAGTCCCATTACAAATCAGTAATCTACATCAGAAACTGCGGGGACGTGCCAAAACCTTTCTCAAGAACACAAACAGAAAATTAGAACTAATGTTCTACCATGTTTTATCTTCTTTCCAACTGGTCCCTTTTCCCACAATGACTGGATGCAGAAAAATAAAGAGTTTGATTGCAGGAAAAGCTTAGTGAAATGGGGAGAGAGGTTATTGAGCTGCTTGTTAGTTGTTATTTTTTTTTGCTGAAGTGGATGTAAAAGTTAATCTGCAGCAAAAGGTCTCACAGCAGGAGCATATTTGTGAAAATCACTTGTACCATTTAATTACTGAAATTCCTGTTGCAGCATAATTTTTTTCTGCTCTAAGTGAAGGATGGAAAACTGTTCCTACATTTACCACACTCATATATATTTGAGAATGGGCTAGGTTTTGTTGTTGTTTAAAATTAAAACTGAAATCAGCTCACTGCTGCAAAATAGAACAAATGCAATTAAAAAAAAAGGGGAAGTAATGTAGGAAAATGTATTCCAGATAGTGAAATTGAGGACTTGCTGACAACTATTACAAGGAAAAACACAGCAAAAAATGGTTCATTGCTTTACTTCTGAGCTGACAGGGAAATCTTGGTTAAAAGACAATTTCCTATTTGAGCAAGGGAAGGAATAAATCTATTCCATTGACTAAAATGCACTTTCTTTAACAGAAAAGAAAAATTGTGTCAGATGTTATCTTTAAGTACACTGCATACAATGCCCATGCAGGCAGAGCAATAACCACAGCTGAAAAGGAGACATCTCCTTTGCAGTGAGTTATTTTTCTGGGCGCTGATTGCTGTCTTTTTGAAGAGGCTAGATGGTTACACACGCTGATTTAGGAGAGTTCATTAATGTACTGCCCTCTTCTTTTCCTCTTGTTGGATTCTCCCCCATCATCATTCTCTTAAGCTGAATGAGTCTCAAATGAACTCTGTGTGCTGTATGTAGTAGACATCTGTAATCTGAGCACACAGCAAAGGGGAATATCCTGGTGGGCTGCAAAGCCCTGCCGTGCTATCCTTCTGATGAATGTTTCACTAGTGTTGGCTTATGATACAGATATGAAAGTGTAACTCATTACTACTTGTGAAGCTGGGGAAAACATATTTTCAAGGACAGTTTTAGAGCTCCAAAATCTGGGGATTTGCTTTTGCTTTGTCTTGGTTTTGGACATGAAAACTGATGATGTAACTGCTTTTGTGTGAAAAAGAAAAAAAAAAGATGGAAAATAAGGCTTAGCTACACTAGCTCTGCCATATAGGCTGACAGAGAGATGGAAACCAGGGAGGGCCCAGGAGGCAAGTGCCCAGTTGGGTCATCCAGCCAGGGAACTCTGGTTCCTCATCATGGCAAGATGGGCAGGAGACAAAAGGACAAGCAAATCATCTGCCAAACCTCAGCTCCGTGCCTTTCTGCTTGGCAAGAAATGTGCCAGCAGAGTCCTTGCTTGGACTTTAGCTATCTTTGTGAATTGCTTTGGGTGCTCAGCAGCCTCAGTTGTTCCCTGCTCACAGGTGGGAGTCTAGGTTTCCTTCAGCTATGTACCATCAGCCACGAGCTGCTCTACATATGGAGCAGGAATAATGCAGCTGAGGAGGCAGATATCAGAGATACATTAATGACATTGTATAAAATAAATCAGAGGTGGAAAAGATGGTTTGCTGTATGTATTAGAAAAATTACTGGGAGTGCATCTGAGATTTAAAAATAAAATAATCTGAAAGAAAGCAATTAATAGATGATTTAACAATGGCCTCTCACCTAAGAAACTATAAATAGAAATACTAAAAGGGGAATGGCAACAGGAGGTGGTGGAGCTAGCACAAGTTCAACAATCAGAGGTACTGTGGAAGGGCAAACATTCTTCAGAAAAGCTCTCAGGTAATACCTGTGGGCTCCATGAAAGACAATAGGATTTATAAAATGTCAATGAGATTAAAAGGAAATGTTCAGCCACTTTCCTAAAGAGAAGAGGGTGCTCAAGGTTAAGGGTACACTTGCAAGGTTTTGCTCATCTGAGGTTTTTTAAATCTCTCCCCTGTGTTGTTCTCTCTCAAAAGCCTATAAATGTTAGAGATTAGGAGAGTGTTCACCAATTCCTTTAGATGGATTAACTCAGGCTAAACTCCTTCATGGCGACAGAGGGATCTCTAAAGACCCTTGAAGGCTTACAAGGTAACAAAATAGCAATGGCTATACATTTTTTTTTGTTATTCCCTTTATATTTAGCAAATCAAAGCCTTGCCTCTTCTCCCCATCTCTTCTCTGACAGGGTGATCCTCAAATGAAGAGGCAGTTAGAGGAAAAAGAGAGGCAGTTAATTATCAGAGGCCATTTGACCTCCTGTTGGGTCCTTACCTTAGCTTTGTGTCTGTATGTTGTCTATTAATTCAGTATTTTCATAAAACAAAATAAATTATTGGTTACTCTATTGAAATCTTTCTTAGTATTTTTTCTCTGATAATCTCGGAGCCGAGATGCTTTAGGTGGAAAACGATCCTGCTTCCATGGAAATCAGTGGCAAACCCACAGAGAGTTGCTAGTCTGGTTTATGGAAACTGGATCTTACATCTTTTAGGAGCAAGTGCAGCACTGTTATCAGGGTACCTTCTGCAGACAGGAAAGGCTGACTCAAGTGTCAGGTCTCCACCAAGAATGTAGTTTCTTTCTGTTGGCAGAAGGAGTGAATGAGGAAATATTTGTCCCAGCTCCTTGTGTTGTGCATCCTCCTGGTTTTACTGCTTAGATTCTAGGTGGACAAAACCAGCTTGCTACATCTCACTCACCTGTTGAGGTGAGGCTGGGGAAAATTCCCATTTCCAATAGGAAAAACTGTCTAAATAAGAAATGAGCTCCAGAGGTACATATGCAGCACATCACTGCAAATCCTGCCTTTTCTTGAAACCTGTGGTAATTTATGCTCCTTCCTCTTCTTCTACTGTGTGTGGTGCTTCTGCTGAAAGAAAATCCTTTCAGGGAGGAGCAGCACAGGGACCAGTATTAGCTGATATGTTGAATTGAATTCATATATAATGAATGAGCAAAGGTGACAACAGTTAAGATCCCACACTCTCCATCTCTAAAATCTGTGCTTTGTGTGGTGGTTTGGTCTGGAAATGCATTTTTCATATGTCTAATAGAAAGAACTGTTCTATTAATTTCTCTCTTAAGGTGGAGAGGCTTGCATTGCCCAAGATTACCAGGGGAAAAGACAGCTATAGCAGCTTAGAAAGCATCATACTTATCAGAAATATGAATTAAATAGATAATTAATCTCTCGGTTCTCCTCACATTATGATTAATTATTTAAATATGAGGAATTTGAATTATTATAAATTTTATTTATTTATTTACTGTTGGTACACAATTTTTAGCTTGGAAATTGTTTTTGTTCTGTGGAAGAATATGTCTACATTTTTAGGAAAAGTAACCTCTGTTTCTGAAGTAAAAACCCACCAGCTTTCCTCATTTTAATAATAATATTGAGAAAATAAACAACTATGAAAGCAGCACACTGTAGCAACTTACAAGTTTACTTAAAAGCTTATTTTTGTTTAAAAAGCAAATAAGTTATAAAAGGGCTTGACAGTGCCCCTTTTTTCAAAAATCTTATTTCTTCAGAAAAGCTGATTAGCCTCTTCATCTCTGTAAACAAAAAAGAGGTCTCTTGGAAGCCTTTTTAGGCTTTTGAAATTCATTAGGCAGTTACCTAATAGCAGTACTGACATGCTATGAGCCAGTGCTGAGGCACATAATTTGAAAGGCGTGAAAGGAGAAAAAATAAAAGCAAGGGTAAATTACATTAAAATTTATCAAGCAGGTTTTTAGGGAGGAGGTAGTAGATTCACACTGACTGGAGCTCCAGGGTACAGGCCTTATGGATTCTTCCCTGTGTCAGGTTTACAGGCCACAGGAAAGGGGGATGGTGACAAACCATTGACTCTGTTGGGGTGGGCACTTGAGTCTCTCATGCTCAGGGGCAGAGCCCGTGGGATGGGCCATTATCCTGGCCTGTAGCCTGTGGCTGTGGCCATAAATTGGAGGCTGCAAGACCTGCTGTGGCATGTGCTTCTGGTGTCCTTCTCCCCAAAGCCCTTGGGAAGTGGCTCTGTGGACAGGCACAGACTGAGGACACCAAAACTTGTGGGATTATGTCAGGTGACATGGTGCTGAGGGATTTGTAGTTAAGGTTTCTGAAGGAAATGTATTCCACAGTCACACCACCACAAGCAGAGCTTTCAGCCCTTCCTTTGGCCTCCTCCAAAACCCAAAGGGAGAGCAGCACACAGCCCTGGAAGAAGTCACAGGTCTGGAGAAAGGTGCCAAGAACAGGACAGGTGAAGCCAGCTCTGAAAACATTTGCTTTGCTGAGAATCTGATGTGGCTGTCTGGGATTTAGATCATTAGGAACAAACATCCCTCACCTGGAACAGGATTTGCCCTGGAGCTGATCTAATTAAGTAATTTTCCATCTTGTTCTAAAGGTGCGAGAGCAAGATTGAAGCTGGCAAACACCACCCCTCTGCAGGGTGGCAGATAAAGTGAGGTAGTGAACATTCTGGAAATTGGGTCTGTACCTCAGAACACTCCTGGTGAACTGAGCAATGCAACAAACTGGAGTGAAATTCATGGGGTGCTACTTGGTAAGGAAAATTGAGAAGTTCTGCACCTCCATAGGCAAAATCAACTCACTGCTGCAACAGAAGACCAGGGAAGTTGTGGATCCCATTCCTGCAGGTGTTCAAGATCAGGCTGACTGGGTCTTCTAGCAACATTGTCTAGAGGAAGGTGTCCCTGCACTTGGCGGGGGGGGGGGGGGGGGGGGGCTGAATTCTCACCAGAAAAAGGGGACCAGCCACTCCATCAGATGTACTGAAGGAAAGCTTGCAAAGAGGCTGAGCTTAGCTAACGGGGGGGGAGGTTGGAAGAATAAGATGGCCTTTAAGGTCTCTTCCAAGCCAAACCATTCTATGGTTCTGTGAAAAAGCACAACTGGCTACAGGAAAGAAAATGAGAGAGGGTTAAACACCATCGGAGGAGATTGATTTTTTTCCCCCCAAGTATTGTAACAGTCAGGCTAAATAGGATGCCTTTTTAGGGAGACATATTGTCCATCAAAGGATGCCTTGAAAATAACATTAAATAAAAATCTGTCAGGAGTAATATGGGATCTCAGCATGAGATCAGGACAATGTTAGCATTAACATATTAGATGTGAGCAACTAGGTCATCAGCTTCCATGGCTTTTTTGTAAGGTCTGCAGAAAGATATAGGTTTTTCAGGACATCTAATTTGTACCTATAGCTCTCTATTTACTCTCTAATCCACTGAGACTGTGCTCCTTTCTCAGTCAGTTGTACTGTATTTAAATTTAGGCACCAAAGGACCCCCAACAATAGCATAAAATCAAGAGAAATTTTCAGGTATTATTTTGCAACCTAGGCTTGGTACTGCCTGGATGGCTGTATCAGAAAATCCTGCAGCATTAGCCTATTTCTTTAATCTGGTGTAATAAGCAGAAGAAACATTAAAGAGTGATGTGCAGGAAAGGGAATGAAAGTCAGATTCCCACAGCTGGAGAGGGCTCTGGAAGCAAAGTGCACATGAAGCCAGGCTGACATGCTGCATCCCTTGCAAAAGGGAATCCAAGATAATCTCTGAATTTGTAGAAGAATCAGATTAATTGAAGCCACCAAAAAATATTTCCAGTGCAGCAGATCTGCAGCCTCAGAGAACCCAGTCACCTGTACACCTTGATGCTTAATTGCTTTCTTACATACAAAATTAAATTCAGTTTATCTTAATTTTATACAGAGGGAGAAATGATGATCTGCTTCTAGGAAAGTCTTACCTGTATTTAGACATCAAAGCATTTTCTACCAAGGGGATCCCCCTCAGCTCCACCAGCCTTGGGCCACCAGTGAATGGAGCCTCATGAGCACAAACCTGATGGTAGAAATCAGCAGTTTGCCTTGATGGGGCTCCTTTCCCGCTCC
>NW_005054342.1:5748191-5813365 GCF_000277835.1 Geospiza fortis | reverse complement strand
TGCAGAGTAAATCAGGTTCTCCCAAACTCTTCCCTGATTAAATTCTGGTGAGGTCAAAGAATGATTTCTGGTTCAAAGACCACTTTTTTTCCCCCATGAACCTTTCTCATGACCAAATCAGGATACAGCCAAGGGAGGACACAGTGGGAATGCATTTTAAATATGCTGGGGATTGACTGTGGACTGAACTTCAGGCGTGTTCAGCTCAGCTCACCCCTGTACATGACTGTCTCTCCTCTACATCTGCAGTTTCTGTCCACTGTGTTCACTGGCTCCTAAAGTCAATGATCTCCACCACAGCCCTGCTAGCACTCACCATAGGAACCACTATTTTATTAAAGATTTCCTTTCTGGATAGTCTTTCTGCAGTTGCTTTTGCTATTGATCCAGTCCAAGAGATGAGATCAAAAAGGAGTGAAAAGAACATAGCATTTCAGTTTTTAATAAATTTTATTTTTGTAACTTCAAAAATTAATTTTATCAATCATCTGCTGAATTTGATGTGAGAGCTCTTTCTCCTTTCTTTGACCTGAAAATTCAATTTGAAGTGAGAAAGGAGGGGAAAATGTACTTATTTTTCTTTGTAAATGTTATAATATTCTTTAGAAAAAGTGCCTGCCACAGGGGTCTGTGTGTTGTGACAGTGTGAAGTATGTGCAGCAGCATGCTTTACACTGGTGATTTTGGGTGGCCAGCTGTTTCACCTTTGGCCAGAGATGATCCCAACCTGGCACTTGACCCACCCAAAGCAGTGCACTGTGGCTGTGGGGTGTCATGGGCACTGTGGGGTGTTGTTGGAACCCAGGACATCCCTCTGGCTGCCCTGGATGGCTCAAGCCCCTGCCAGGGGGGCTCAGAGACCTTGGCACAGAGCCCAAGACCCCTGTGCCTTTGATTTTGACCCATGGAAAAAATTACCAACCTTATATGAGGATTTACAAGCCACGAAATTTTAAGTAGAATGATAGTTAGTTTGTCACAGGGTGAAAAGTAGAATTTTGGGGTTTTTAGAATGGGGGCTCGGGGTCCCAAGAGGAATTTGGGCATGCCTTGTCCTTCTTTCTCCTTCTTCCTAGCCTCCACCTTCTGCTGTGATGGTGGCACTTTTGGATCGGTTCAGAGCAGAGAGGGACTGTCTAACATAGGTGATAGGTATTGGAAAATAATTGTAGTAAAGTACACGTAGTTCTTAGTATAAAAAACAACCCTGCCTTGAGGGTGGGCAGTGTGCCATGGACTGACCTGCTGGACAGATCTCAGCAGGCCAGAGAAAGAATGTATTAGATAAGAGAAAATAAACAACCTTGAAAACCAGAACAGAAGAATCCTGACTCCTCCTTTGGTTGCTGGGCTGGGAAAAGAGGCTCTCTAACACATCTTGGGGTCATCCTGACCACAGAGACTCCTGAGAGGGTGTCACAGTCACTGTGGGGTGTCACGGGCACTGTGGGGTGTCACGGGCACTGTGGGGTGTCATGGGCACTGTGGTGTGTCACGGACACTGTGGGGTGTCACGGCCACTGTGGGGTGTCATGGGCACTGTGGGGTGTCAGGGGCACTGTGGGGTGTCACGGTCACTCTGGTGAGCCACAGCACTGTGCACTCAGGCTGGCAGCTCCTGCCCTCCCCACCTCTACCTCAACGCAGCAGAGCTCTTTGTCTCCTGGTTGGGCTGAGAAGCCTTGGGACTTAATTTGTGCCCCAGAGCCAGCCCTCCTGATGTGACATTATTTCTGCTGCAAATGCTTCTTACAGCCTGGCTGATGTGTTACCAAGGACCACTTGGTCTTGACAAGGCTCAGATTTGACCAATATTTCCTTAAAAATGTGGCATGACATCCCTGACAAATGACCACAGGCTGGATAAACAAGAAAGATGTGATCAGGTGGTTCCTAACCTAAGAAGTGCTATGGTGAATGTCAGCATTGACATTCACCATAGTATATATATTATTCCCTGCTTTTTTTTTGGTGAGGGGAAAAGGCAAGGGAGAGTGACTAATAAGGGCATCTGTTCCTTCAGGAGAGATCTTAACATGTAGGGTTTTCTTGCAGTTTGTTATTTCTGAATGATGAGAAAATGTGCAGTAATCTTGTGCTTGTTATGAGAACTTAATTTCTTTTTCCATTTTAATTTCTACCATTTTCTGCTATTTAATTCTGCTTCTTCTAGTCAGGTCAGTCTAACAATGTGTAATGCAACAGTAGCTCACTAATTTGCTGTAATGATTAGAAACTCTTTGGAAAATAATTAAATTTGCAAACTAACAAGTAGATAAGCAAATGGAAATGTGCAATTAGTCAAAAGGTGTTTTCAGCTCATTTATGTTGTCGTCCCTGATTTGCTGTTTATGACAATGGCATGTTTTCAAGCTGCTGTACTGAGGCAATTCCTCATGTTATGCTCAGTAGCCCATGCGCTGTAGCTAGGAGAAATGATGCTATTAATAGGAGACTGCAGTACCTTCCATTAAATCTTAGATGAGAGGTGGAGAGGCTGCCAACTTCTGTTGCAGATTATAAAGTGTGCAGTCTAGCAAGTGCATATTAGCTAGATGCAAGTGCAAATATATTGCCATCTATGCCAGGTACATTAAAATGTCCAGACATCTACTTTTTGCCATTTCTGCTGCCATAAGGGAGAAATAAACAGGAGTCACTTGGTGAAACCATAACAATGGTAAGGACTTCTATCCACTTTCACCATGGTCTGTGGTAATAATTGTTCTTAAAGAAACATAATTGCAGATTACTGTCTTTGAGAAAAGTGGCACCTTAAATATGCTTCAACTACCATTATAAATGGAGGTGGAGCATGACCAAAATGGGCTGTCCATACAGAGGGAAATGTCCTCTCGTGCAGAGAGACGGGTGGCACTGACAGGTGACTGAGTGGTGACAAGGCTGGTCAGACACAGCTGCTCAGGAGGTCGTGGCGTGGTGGAGCATCTCCACCACGGATGGTGCAGCATCTCCACCACCTCTCTGCCACCAGCCACAGCTACCCTCCTGCCCTGTGGGCTGCACAAGGAGTCAGTTTTTCCAGAGCCATTTGTATTGCTGTGGGGGTATTGCACCAAATGGGACATGAATGGCAGCAGCTGCAGGGCTGGTCTTGTTCATCACAGCTGCTTCTGGAAATGCCCAAAGACTCAGTGGTGTCCTGGCAACTCACCTTGCCATCATCTCCTTAGTGATAGCCTACAGTAGCTATTTTTTCCTGAAACTCAGAGCTGAAAGAGTCCACGGGACAAAAGGTCTGCAAAACCACCAGAATAAATAATATAATTAATAACTTTATATTTCTGGATTTTTTTTGGAGCATCTCTGATGTGCTAGGTGCTGCACAAGCTCATGGAAGACCCAAAGCCTCTTTTGCAAACAGCTTCTATTTTCATGTCTAAAAGGTTGATTCAGGTTTTCCATAAACACAGGTACATATTATCTATATATTTTTCTTTACCTGACTAAAATATTAGCTCTATCATTCAAAATACAACCACAGTATTAGTGTCTGGGTTAATCCACTATCAGGGTGGAAATTATTTTTTGTTTTTAAATTTGTCCCTTAGCAACCTGGCATGTTCTACTCCTGAAATAGTGAAGCTGACCTCCCATGGCAACATGCCAAAAATGTTTGCTTGTGTTTAAAGAAAATACAAATAAATTATTGCTAGCTTTCTTTTAGGATTGGAAGATAGGAACAGACTGCCAAACAGTGGAGCATATAGAAATTTAGGACTATGCTTCATGGCCATCATCTGCTCTTATTCTTGGTTTCACTTTCCAACTGTCACACTACTCATCTCTGTGTGCCATTCCCTGCCAAGCTGTCACAGAATCTACAAGTACTGGGCAACCTGCTCTGGTTTTGAACTTCTGTCTTATTTGAGCAGGGGTTAGATTAGATGACCTCCAGAAACCCATTTTAGCCTAAATTATTCTATGACCCCGTGGTTAATGAACTCCCCTCTGCCTGGAAGCAGTAACTCTGTAGTCACCCATGCAGACATCCAAGCTGGATTTTGCAGTGCACCTGACTGCATTTATTTTTCACTGAGATCTTGCAGAGTTGAAAATTCCACACCAGTGCACCTCTCCAGAGTCCCTCCATCAGGAAGCAGATAGGTCCCATTAATGAGGAAACATCAGTGTTGGGAAACTTCTAGCTGTCATAAAACCTGGCATGATCAGTCCTGCCTTAGGACCAGCCAAGAGAGGATCTCTCTGCTACTGGCACTGCTGGGAGGTTCAGTGACAGCTGTAGGATGAGTCTCACCTGAGATCTTGGTGAAAGGGTCTGCCAAAGAGCCCACTCAGAGGAACTTCCCAACCCCTCTTCACTCTTGTAGTCAGGATAGGATTCAAATCAAGTCAACATAGATGAAAAAACTTCTGGTTTTTTTAATTGACCTTGCTTCATTGAACTGCTGATTGCAGCATGGTTTTAACACATTAACAAAACCTGTGAGACTTTGGGCTTGATCACTTTGCAGAGGAAGCTTTAAACTTTTGCACCTATGTGAAAAAAAAAGAAAAAAAAAGTTTGGTACTCACAGCTCTGCAATTTTAAATAAGGTTAGTATTTTGCCAGCTACTTATGCCTAATCCTTGCATAAGAGAAAGGTTAATGGGATCATTGCAAGATCAAATGTTTATATGGCAGTGGATTAACCTTTATTTCTAACTCAGTTTTTTTGCAAATGTAAACTCTGCTCAGTATGGATACCTGCTAGCTACACTATGGCAATATGGGCAACAGTTCAAGCCTTCATTAACTGAGTGTTAAATTACAGTGATAATCATGTAATTTTTAAGCATTTCAATCCTTCTATATTGCCCATTACAACACAAGCACAAATGGCATATTCAAATTTCAAAAAACTTGAGTGAGAAATAAAACTACCTTCTAAACCCGCTCTGAGAAGCTGACCTTGATATATTTTTATTCTGCTTTGTGGTAGAATTTTGTATCTCCCTGGGGAGGGAGAGATTTTCAGTTTAAAAATACAATTTAGATGTCACATCTTTGTTTCTCATCTAGACTGATCTTTTTCTTCAAATTGTCTCCAAAATGTATGCTACAAGAACAACTTGTAATTGATGGGGATTTTTCTACCATTTTGTGTTTCTGAAGGATATTCTGAAGGAGTGTTACATGATTCTGAAAGACAAAGTGGAGGCTTTGTGCTTTATCCTCTAAAATGTAGCTTTAGATTGGGATCAGCCACAAAGAGAGACATCACCTGACATCTGAAGAGTACTCAGCATGGATGGGAAGCCTCTGGTGCTGCACTGGCCTTTGCAGGGTCGCACAGAGAACTCGGATGCAGACAGCTCTCATCTGTGCTTTGCTAAACTCCAACAACTGCGCTCACATCCTGCAGTCGCTGGGATCCAAGAAGCCTGGGTGTGCTGATCACGGCTTGAAGGTCATCTTAGCTATGTCAGGTTTGTGAGATTACAGTCTTTTCATTCCTTGCACACGTGCAAAATCATTATGGATTATTCTTTCACAGAAAGAGTCCCAAAGTCAATGGTTTTCTACAGCTTTGCCTTGTTCTGATATCAACCCATATCAGCTTTTCTTTATATTTTTATTGTCATGTACAATTGCTGTAAAGCTGGGGAGGAGAAGAGGGCAGGCTCGCATGAGAAATATTTAAATAATGACCTTTCCAAGGGCTTTTTTCCACAGTGCTTCCACTCAGGTTCTATTTTGTGCAGCTGTGCTCAAAGTATCACCCCAGAGTATCTACTGGAGACCCATTGCTGAAGATGAGGTGGAACTAGACAGGAGGGATCTGTCTATTTATCTCTTTGAAAGGAGTATCTGGTGAGGCTAAATTGAAATGTACAAGTCACAAACCAACCTACAAACAACTTTGCAATTAATTGCTAAATAACACTATGCCGGGGTGAGAGTAGATTTATTGGTTAATGTCTGTTTACAGACTTTGGATTACCAGTGTTAGGATTCTAACTATTTCATATTGCAGTAAAAATATTTTTTCTTCCTTTGTATGGGGAGCATGAAGGAGAATACAAGAACAAAACCAAGTACCAGAACAGGGATTTGTTCAGTTCTGAAAAAACTATGTGAGAAAGAACACAATGGAGTAACAATACTGAAAAAAGATGCTCACGAACATCAGGAACATCATGTGTATTAACTCTGTCAATCTCTTTGGCAAAAGAATAGATAAATAAGTACAACAGACACTTTTTAAAAGTTTTTATGCAACTTCAGTCAGGTACTATATTCTACCACTTCCGAACTTATTCAAGAAGTCTTATTTGAACTACATTTCTTAATTTCCAAGTGTTAGGACAGATCTTTACCAAATGAAAACTGACACAGCATGAAGCACCTAGGGAACATACTCAGGAGGGTAAAGTGAAGAAACTCCATGTCTATTTATACAGTTCATTATTTTCAGCTCTGCATCTGATATTTTTTGTCGTAGACTAGTGACAACCTTGAAAAGGTTGAATTTTCACAGCAGAAGGTTGAGGTTTTTTCATGCTGTTTAGGGGTAACACATGCCTCATTAGCCCATAATAAACCAAGAACTGTCGCAAATGCTCTAAAGAACATATTTTCAGTCCTGCAAGCAGAAGCTGGTGAGAAAGGTCATATTCCTTAACTCTTAAAATTGTCTGTTTCCACTGTTTTGATCCCTGCAAAAGTATTGTCCTCTATATGGCCTTCATCATTATGTGAGTTCCATCAAACAAACAAACAAACAAAAAGCTGGTTAAGGATATGATTGTATAATTCTGTGGCTTAAACTAGCCTTGAACATAACTTAGGCTTAAGTTATGGATTGTGTCCAAGGTGCTGCTACTCATTTTAAATATGACTCCATGCCCTTTGAGAAGCTCTGAGGTACTTGAGGTGGCTGAGAAGATGCACTTGCTGTGTGTCCAAGTCCCTGATGAGCAAGGCTGTCCACCTAAATTCTGCTGTTTCATTGCTGGCAGGGGCCAGGTCATTGCCTGCTGTGCCCTCAGCCAACACCTGGCGATGGGCAAGGTCACAGCATCGTGGGGGTGAAATGAGGGACTGCTCCAGGCCTCAGCAGATGTCTGAGGGGACATTGCTGTGGGAGCATCCAGCAGTGGGGAGCTGCCCGGGACACTAAAGGAGTACATGCAACATGACCTTGCTGCAGGTTGTGTGCATTTAAAAGAAAAAGACTGCACTAGACTTTATCCTTCAATAAATATTCTTCCATGCACCAGTCTTACTCAGGCATGGCTCAGGCAGCTAGTCTGTATCCATCCTTCATGTTGCCCAGATACATAACTAGCTTTAGACTGTTGTATTTGTATCATTTGAAAAGATAAACCTCCAAATCATCACCATATTAGAGGGAGACCAATCCATATTATTGCTATTGTTGTTTTTAAGAATTCAAGAATAATCAGAGAGATAACAAGCTGGGCTATTCCCTATCATCTACTGAGAAAGGTTTACAATCCTTCATTTAATATAGTTCTAGACTGGGAAGGCTACACAAAAAAAAAAAAAAAGAAAAAAAATCTTGAATGGTTTCCAAGGGATAGCTATGGGCACCTGAGCACAGAAAAAAGTCCTGGACAGGAAGATATTCCCTCACCTTGGTTTAAAAACTTATGTCAAATATCACTTCGGATTTCATTAACTGTTGTAGATATTAAATTACTGTGTAGATAAGGAGGTCTGCAGTGGGAAAGCCATCTATTTTAGCTGACTTTCTCATGTTGGAACATTGATTATATAATTCCTTCTTTCTTAATATGACCCCAAAAGAAAGCTGGAAAAAGCAGACGATACCAATACTGTAAGAAGAAGTATTCCTAGCATATCCCTCTTCTTCTCTCCCCTTACCTACAAGACCCTCTCACTAATTATGATGAGTCCAGAACAGAGATATACTTGATTTTTCTATTGGTCCAAGATGGGTGAAATCTGGTTTAGTGTGTCCTCTTTTGTAACTCTTGTCACCCTTTGATTTGGAAGAAGCAGTTTGCAATGGTTGCAAGCATCCTGCAAGGGAGATAAGAGGATTTATAACTATTAAGATTCCAGCTGAGAATTTATTCAGATATTTCCCTGCTCTTTTTATTATCTACATCTTGAACTTGACCTTTTTGCAGGAAAATTGCTGAAGATCTTTCTCTAGCATTTTTTCCAGAAAGAATTTTTTAATTTATTCATTTATTTTTAATTTTTGTTTTATTTTTGCAAAAGTATGTGTTCCTTCCCCAAGATCTGCTGCAAACATTTTTAGTGGACTTATGGCTAGATATAGAAGGCATAAGTATTTAAGAGGATATAAATCCCCAGAGACTTTGTAAGTAAGAACAGCCACTTCAGAGCTGCTGAATCTCATTGGGTGTCTCTGTCTTTCACTTCAAAGTCAAAGTCCCCCAGGTCTGAGTGTTTTGGGTTTGAATGTGCTCCCGTAGCTGGAGTTCATGTGTTCACCTCTCCTGCCTAAACCCTCCTGGGAGCCAGGCACTGGGCAGAACAGAAGTTCTCAGTGGGACCTTGGTACCATGCATGCACACACAAAGCCTGGTCCCTCACAGAAAGGCAGAGTAAGAGCAGTCATTGCTTGCCTTGCATGTAGGATATTACCATTTCCCATTACATCCCTTGCCCATTCCCAGCCTACAGGACTCGAATTCCTGACACAGTGCCCCAGCCAGGATGGCTATAAGGTTTGATAACCGTGACCATCTCTAGTTTCTAGGTAGACCCTTATAGAGATTCCCATGCCTGCAGACAGTTCTGATACATAAAAGACTTTAAAGTGGGATTTTCTTAGAATTACCATGGAGCTCAGACAAGAGTGAGACCATTGTGCATAAATTTTTTGGGTAACTGAAAGTAGCCTGTGTTTGTGCATCCAGAGTAAAGAGAGGCCACAAAGAATGAAAAGATTTTCCAGATTAATATATAGTGATTTCCTTCACTCTCTTATAAATGTGCTGGTGCACATTCCTGCCAAAGTGTTCATGAATATAATAGTATGTACTAGAGGTCACACACAGTTTCATATGGTCATGTGTATAATCCTTTTATCATGGTATTTTACTGGGAAAACTAAAAAAAGTGAGATGGCTGATGAAGTAATCTGGATCTGTTCTTAGACAGAAAGATCTGTTGAACAAGTTTTTCTTGTTTCACTGTTGATGTGATATACCAGGACTATAGTATTGATACTGACTGAAATAGTGATACCAGTAACTCATAGTAAGTGCTTGTGATTATGGAAGGATCAAGGCTGCCTGGTAGTATGCAGGTTTGGGGAACTTCATTAGAAGGCTAAAACATTACAGTTTCTAGGGTAATGTGGGAATAAAGGAATAATTTCTTCCCTAATTAGAGTCAATTCAACATTTACATGGTTCAAGCAACACTAGGTGATTTGTAGGATCAATTAAAATGATCTAGGGGAGGTGACCTGGTTCACAGCCCTGCTCAAAGCAGGGTAAGCTATGGCATCAGACAAGACTGCTCAGGGATTTGTCCAGTTGGATCTTGAAAACTTCCAAGGAGGGGTACACAGTGGGCAACCACTCTATACAACCTGCCCCATTTTCAGACGGTCCTCATGGGGAAAAAGCTTTTCCTTAAATCAAGTCTGAAACTCTCTAGTTCCATGTATGGACGTTTGTGTCTTATTCTCCCATCCTGTACCACTAGTTCTGTCTCCCTGATGACCCCTTGTAGGTACTGAGGGGCTGTTAGGTGCCCCTAAAGCGATCTCTTCTGCAGCCTGAAGCAGCCCAGCTCTTCCTGCCTCTGCTCATGTGCCAAGGACTCCAGCCCCTACTGCCTTGGAACCTTCTAAAACTCCCTCCAGTTCTCCCATGTGCTTCCTGCGTTGCAGGGCCCTAAACTCAATGCCCTGTCTAGAGTGGTGAGTGCCACAGGGAGAGGGACGATGCTTGGTTTCCTTGGTGTGCCATGCCCCTGTTCACACACACAGGAGCTGTTGGCTGCCTTTCCTGCTGGGCCCACCACGTGCTCATGTTCACTTTCTGCCTCCCACCTCCCAGGGCCTTTCCCACAGAGCTGCTCCTCAATACTTTCATCTTTCTCTGCAGGAAAGCTTAGATGATGCCCTGATATTAGGCGCCTACCTTGCAGATGTTTATCTTTTCCACTGTGTTGGGTGGGATACAAACTGTCATCCTAACATGCATTCCTTATAAAAGGTTAATTTATCACCCTTGACTTTACTGGGATGAGTCATGAGTCACGAGGTACTCATGTGCATAAATGTTTTCAAGATCACGCCTGGAGCACGTACCTGGGTTTGGAGGTCTTTTGATTGACAAATTCATTCTGTTCTTTTTTCTTTAAATATTCATTTGTTAACTTAAAAATCCACTTATTCATACATTACTCATTAAAATATGAATAAAGTTAGTTATAAAAGGTCTAACCTATAAAAAACCCACTCGCTTTTTTCTCAATTCTTTTGCAAGCTCTTAGGAAAAGTGTTATTCCCATTATATTTGAGGGATGCTAATGATTAACAAGGTTCATTATTACTGGTGTATGCTGATATTTCAGCACTTTGAAGATGAAAAACCTTGGCTTTTCATCATAATGATTAAACTGTTATCTCTGTCCACTTCAAAATCCTTTAAATAAAAGATCATTTATTAGTAATAAAGGATTAAACTGCCTGGGAATCTTAATGCAAGGACATCTTAATTTTCATTGCTTAATAAAGAAAATGTGATTCTCAGATTTCTATCTTTCTCTTTTTTTTTGCTAGATTTTCTCTCAAGGTCTCTTTATAACTAATTTCAGCTAGTAGGTAATTCACCTTTTTATTGCACCTTCACAAGTGCATCCTCCAACCAAACACTGCAAAAACTTAATATGCTGGGTCATCTTTAAGAAAAACATTCCAAGTTTGATGATTTCTTGATTTATTGAAGCAAATTTTGCTTACAGAGAACTATTCCAGGTTTGAGATTAATTTACCCAGGAATCTTTTGCATTAGTAGAGAAAAGTGATGGTACTTGGTTTCTTTTTTGCCAGGTAGCTGCCTTTGACTGAAGATATATTTTACCTCTGAGAATTAAGTCCAAAGACAGGATGAACTTAATTTGTGCTTGATAGCAAAAAAAAGAAAGAGAACCATTTTCTTACTCTTCTCCAAGAGTTTAACTTGTAATCTGGACTATGAATTTGAGACAAAGATACCTTAGTGGACAAGTATGTTTCTTCTGCCCTACGTGAGCTAAAGACAGAGGGATGTGGCACCCATGGCTGTGGAAGCACCAGAAAACAGGTTTTGCCCTCCTGCAGAAAAGCAAAGCCTTGGGATTTATGACTTGAGAACAGTAACAGTGCTATGTATTATTTGAGGCTCCCTCCTTCCCCTTGGACTCCTTGCTTCTGCTTGGTGCTGTGGAAGGAAAGCTGAAACATATGTGGAATTTCACATGGACTTTGCTGCTATTTGAGGTCTTCCCGTTGGAATTAAAAGCATGGTGATTAAAATTTCATTATGCACTTCCAAGAAAAATGCTCCTGTTTAGTAAAATAATTAAAAGCCTGCATGGTCTCTGCAGTAAGTGGCTATGGAGGGATTAATAGGAGTGCTGTAGAAGAAGTGTACTTGTTTTAATCAGCATTACATTAACCAAGTGGGATCCAGGCAGGAGAACTGCTAAAAATCTATCATTCAGTAGGGCTGCACCATTTCCAGACTCTTGGGGAGTGCTCCATGATAATTTTGCATTTCAGACACGCTGTGATTGGGTCACATCAGAGTAAATCTAAGCCATATTCATCCCCAGGGTGCTTATATAATCCAAAATAAATAAAAACTTCCTACATCAGAGTATACTGCATCAGAATACCACCCCTCTGTCAGCATTCAAGGTATTTCTGTCAGCCTCTGTGCTACTTTAAGCTCCTATATAGGTGGCAAATGCTCATCTTGGCACTGAACTCAGTGACACAAATGCTGCATTTCAGCAGCAAACAGTGTTGAAAGGGAGAGCAAGGGAGCTGTGGCACTCACTCCTATGTACAGAGAAAGAATGTATTTTCAGTTTTTTTATCCATCCACCCCTAAAGCCCTCTCTGCTTCTTCAAATGCATACAGGCTACTCTGAGTATTTGTATGTGGTGGCCACTAAAATTACACTGATGACCTCTAGGAGACTCAGGTGCAACAGGTGCAACCATGAGCAACAACTTATAAATGTCTAAAAATGCATGGAAGTAGGAGAGGTTTGTCAAAGGCTCCCAGTAACTCCTGCATTTAGTGCTGAGGCTACCTAGATTATACTTTGCCAAACTGCAGTATTCAGCTGCCTGTTTTCTAAATTTCCATATTGCTGTGTCCAAGTTAATGGCACACAATATGTTCCAGGGTTTGTGCATTGAACTGCTTGTAGCTGCAGTTGTTCACCACAAAAGCTTCTTCTCCACCAGAGCTGCTTCCAAACATCCTACAGCTGCTACTGTGACAGCAAATAGAACAACGAATTTCTTGTGCACAAACCTTATAACATGGATCTCTAGAAGACAAATACAGAAGGAGCCAAATTCCAACAATGGATTCTGGAAGCTGCTGTAAGATGCACTCAATTTACTTGTAGAAACTCTACACCTTCTTTCTGCAGCTGAAAAACCTTCAGCTGTTTTTAAAAGCATACCCTGCTTGGTCTATGAACTAGACACAAACCTTCAAAGATCTTTGCATTTGATCCAGCAATTTCTCTTAAGCAACCTAATGATTTAATTTTGGTTGCATGTATGAGGAGTCCCACTGAGGTCATCTCTATAAAGTAAAACAAATCCTTAAGTGCAGCAATGTACAACAGTGTCAGAACCAGGCCCCGGAAGGTGATATTTCAGATGCCAGGTCTGAAACCTTTGGGGAGGGTTTTGGTGTGTGTTTTCTTGTGTGGTTGCATCTTCCTATTTATTATTTTGCGTGACAAGGCATGTTCTCCTCTGCACTTTCTTCAGTACTTGGCAAAGTTTACATTTCCTCAGGGTCTTTTTCCTAGCCATGTTCTCCTGTCACAACCAACAATTTTTGTTTTGAGCTTAGTAGCAAAATGCACAGTAATTGGACTGCAGCAGCATATGATGAAGATCTTAGGTCCGCTTCACCTCTCTGTCACCAAGACCTCTGCATGACCCTGCTTCCACAATCTCTGCCTTCCCTGCTTTTACTGGCTCTTGTGGGCTGTTAATCACATATTGTTTCCCTGACTCTAATTAGGAGGAGTCTAAACTGGGTTATTTATTCCAATAGTTTCTGGCAACTGTGGGTATAATATGCCCTGTACAATAACAGAAATATTACTCTGAAGGCAAGGTCCATAGATAGATTTGGGGAGGGGACTTTCCTTAGGGATTTTAGAGCAAGGTCTATGATATTTATTGCAGGAATATTTTTTTGCAGTTTGACTGAAAGGGGAGGACATTTAAAGAACATTTGTGTAATATATGGAGCACTTATTTATTATTAGGTATGGAGAATTTCGAATTCGGCAACTATTTTCCCTGCTGCCCCTGGCTAAGTTCCCACTACTGGCATAAGTCATGATAGCAAAATGCCACCTCTCTTAGCTGTAGAGGAGAGTTGCTTGCTTGCTTGGGAAGAATTCAACAGCTTTGGACGGAAAGTTCTTTATCTTTTCTTTCAATAGTGCCACTTCTAATGGCTTTGCAGTTCTCCAAATAAATGAAGCTGTTAAGTCTCATTTCTAAGCTCAACAGTACACATGCATTTTTCAAAACTTAGGTCTTAAGCAGGAATTTTACAATTTTGTAGAATGTCCCCAATTCATCTTGGTAGTCCTGTGCCTGTGACCTGGGGTAGGTGCTTCTCTGCCTCCCCTAAGGCATCTCCAGGCCAGGCTGTGTGTCCTTATTGCAGCTGGGATATCCACATGATGTTTCTCAGAACTGCAGAGCAGCGCAGGCATCAGCCACGCTCACCCAGAAGGTGAGCAACTGGAAAGAGAAGGATTTTAGATGGTGACTAGGTATATGATGGTATGTATATGACACTAGAGAAC
Source organism: Geospiza fortis (assembly GCF_000277835.1). NCBI lineage: Eukaryota > Metazoa > Chordata > Aves > Passeriformes > Thraupidae > Geospiza > Geospiza fortis. The sequence continues at coordinate 5,799,306 of NW_005054342.1, read as the reverse complement.
TGATGAACATCCAAAGATTTTACAAACATCAGTTAATTTTCTGGAGCATGAACAAGTGTCTTTCTTCACCCGGTTTGTCTGAACAATTTCCTTTGCCTTTCAACCTTTACTGCTCATAGTAGAGCTCCTTCCCTTACAGTGAATTTGCAAAATTTGGTATTTCTGGAGAAACTGTTACTGTAGCCTGTTCTTTGAGGAAGTAAAAACTTTAAAGTCAATGATTTGAAAGCCCAAAAACATTCATTTATGTCTTACTTCTAGCCATTCTGCTTATCTCACAGCTTGTTTCTCCTGACAACCCTCTTGTACTCTTGCAGTGAACACTTATTTATGCAGATTAAAATACAGTATTCATAAAGTACTCCAGAACAGCCCCATTTCAGTAGTGTTTTCTGTTTAATGCAGCCAAAAGCTAAAAGATACACTCAAGACTGTCATTCATGGCAGGAGCCTGGCTTAGTATTCAGCCAGTGCACTCTAGTCACAAGGTATTTTTTCAGTCAGTGTTCTTAATCAGTCCAAAGTCTGAAATAGATTAACAGATCTAAAGTCATTAAAGACACCAGTACCAACCTTAAGAATATTTATGAATTCTTCAGATCATCTTCTTAACTCCAGATTAAATATTTGTGGTTTTCAAGCACTTTCTAAAATTATTTTCATTGCAGGTATTTGGGTTGCTTTTGTTATGACCCCCATCTTCTTTTGCCATCAAAGATAATCATGCAGAGGAAGAAATATGTTCACTAATCATAGCTTGTTATTCTTTTTTATTGCTAATCAAAATTTTTTACTTTTTTGAGAAGTATCCCAGTGTAGAGTCAATGAGGGATTTATACTATTTCAGTTGTCTCCATTTCAGTGTGTGAGAAAAGAATAAAGTGAACAGTGTGCAAAGACACCACATGCTGATTGATTTTGCATAAATAATTTGGTGAATATTTGTGGAAATGTAGTTGATCAGCAAAAATCAGCCTTGCCAGGTCCTATCACTGCAGAACAGGGCTACGCTTACTGGGAAAAAAATATTCACAAAATTTCTCACTCCCTAAATTCTATTTCTCACACTCACACTTAAAATAGATTTACATTGGAAAATGTCTCTGCTAGAATCAAATTGCCTCCAGTTTTTTACAGAAAATACAAAAGGCCATGTAATTTTTATGTCAAATTTGTCATCTTTCAGCTGTCCTGCCCCATTGATATGGCACATCAAAAATGCTCACCACTGAGAGATTTCAGTGACAAAGCATTTTATAATTGCTAATGAATCCAAAATAAAAAGTGCATGGAGGCTGATCATTCTTTCTTGCTCTGATCCCTCAAACTTTCATATTTCTCTTAATTCCTTATCAGAAAACCAGTAAACACCCAGAGTGTTTTCAAAATATAACTGGTCTTTTTTTAGATCATATAAGTCAGATTTAACACAGAGTTTTCTATTCTGTCTTCCCGTACCTCAGAATATTCCCACTGAACACTTTTCAAATTAGGATCTCTCTACAAAAGTTTGTTTAACCGACACAAGCACTTTTTAAGAAATGTCCTTTGTGTTTGCTAAAATACCTGTGTAAAAATGTTTGTAGGTGAGACAGACACAATGTTCTATCTATGTTAAGATATGAGAATGAAAATTCAGAAGTCGGTGGGTTTTCTTTCTATAACTTGCCTTGAAGTACACTTTAATAGTACTTTTAAAATACAATATTTTTTACAGGAAATGTTACAGGAAGCTAAGAAAATTTCCCTTTTTTCTTTGTGTCCATTGTTAATATCCATGACAAATTACAACCTTCTCTTTCTCTCTCTCCCAGAAAAAATCCCTCTGTTTCAGAAATCCATTTATACTTGTACAGGAAGAGTAGTTTAAAGCATAGGAGAAAATTAATTAGGTGATCTGAAACATTTAGAGTAAAAAGGTATTTCAAGAGCACACATACATTTTTAAAAAGTTTTTTTGGTATTATGGAGAAGAATATTTTGCTTTGTTTTCCTTCAGAATATAGATCATATTAATGCTGCCATTCTTTACAGACACAAACAAAAATCCATTATGTGCAAGAAAAGTAAGTGTATGATTAGAGTAAAATAGTTCACTGGTCTGAACATTAAAAATATCTACGTGCACGTTAACTTGACAACTGATTGGGGTGTAACACAATTGGCACACAACTTCCTCAGTTCCAGGTAGTGCATAGCCATAGCTTTATCTCATTGACTCAAACTACATTATTACATGAATGCATTACTACCATTCAGGTGAATTATTGATCCACAAAATTTCTGTCCTTTGGTACTCATTCTTAAACCAAGTCATTGAAGTGCTGTGATTACAGAATATTATTGTTCTAGACTGATCTGTGGTTGCTCTTATAAATTACTGGTCTGATTTTCTGAAGCTGATTTTTTCCCCTTTTTTGGTGAATTCCATTTTCGACCTTATTTTGTTTCAAGTTATTTGGTTTATGTAATTTTGTCATCATAGCAACATCGTACATGATTAGAGAGATGTAGTGTTTCTAAAGGACCAAGAAAAAAACACTTAAAAAAGAACCACTTTCCCTTTGATCAGCAACCCATAGAAACCTGCTGGCTTCTTTTAGACTTTATAGCTCTTTTAATTAACTTAGTACTGGCTTTGCTATTATACAGAACTAAACCACTGTAAGAATGTTAAGGCGATAATAAACATCTCATTTAAATCCACTAAAGAGAGAAAAAAGTAATTTACAGCAAGATCTCTGTCCTTAGTTTACCCTTTTGTGTCAAACATTTGGAGAACATCTGGGAACTGACACAGTTTTTCTTAGGATATAAAGGAGTCCCTCTGGAGGAAGCAGGCTCACTTAGTGAGTGAGATGAGAAACATCCATTCTTTGCTGCCTAAAATATGTCTAAGAAGCTGGGATCAGTATCAGCTTTCAAAATTTTCTTAATGTCCATTTCCTTCTTTCAGTGACTGCAACCCCCAGTTTAAGAATTATAGCAACCTTCTAATTTTTTGTTATTTTTTTATCTTTTTTAGCTGAAGCCCCAATGCACTGATGACTTTTAATCCATGGATTTCCAAAAAGGAGGAAAATTTGACTCAAATAAATTCATTCTGACTTAAAAAATGGTATTATGTCTATGGTATGGAAGAAAAAGAGATCTCATTATTTTAACAAGTTTCATGGTTACTTTTAGGCAAAGAAGGGAGGAGTTTAGAGAGGGTTTAGGAAAGAATATTGGAAATAATCCATAAATCTAGAAAGCCTGTTTCCCACAGCAAGAGATTTAAGAAGTTCAATTTATTTATTTTTTAAATAGTAGTTTGAGAGATTATTTGATCAAGTGTGGCAAGTATCTCCATGAATAAACAATTGCAGCTGCTGTGGAGATTGTTCATCCACTGATGACCAGCAAGAGGCTGAAACTGATCATGTTCCAAATGAAAAAAAAATGGGAATTTCTGGCCATGATTGTACCAAAACTCAAATGGAGGGGATAGAATCTGGGTTGCTTAATACCCATAAATCCTGAATAGATATATTTATCAAATTTATTCTCTTTGTCAGATTTTGCAGACATAATGCAGGCAAGTAGACTATTTGATAAGCCCTTCATATCCTGACAATGCCTGTTACCACAGAACTGGCCTGAACTAAATTTTTCATCTCAGATGATAATACTTAAATTCAAAATGCACATTCCAAGTGAATTTGATAAGCAACGGTCTTTAAAGTACATTAGATGGTTTTTCCTTTAATAACTTAATTTTGATTTTTCAGTGGCTAAGTTAAGCTTAATATTCAATCTTTATACCCAGATTTGTACCAAGGAAGTCATACAGGGTGCACCTAGGCCTAGCTGCGGGTCTACACATTCAGCAGCGTCCATCCCAAATCCTGCATCCATTCATCCCAATCTGGGACCATTTCATTGCTCACCACTTCACTTTGTCTGGCTAGTCTTGTCCTAGGAGCTTGGAAACACTCTGAATGTTCTAGCTAGGGCACAGTTAGAGAGTGGAAAATTGCTCTGCAATTGCACAGGAACACTTACATGATATCTGCTGTGAGAAGATGAGAACTTCCTGGAAAGGATGTGTTTTCCACTGAGGGACAAGGATCCTTTGGGGATTGACCCTGCTGGTTGCTGACTACAGAGAGATCTCTTTGGCAGGCAGTGCCCCTTTGGGGAAGCAGCACGAGGGATAAGAAGGCACTTAGGACGGGGCATTTATTGCACAGCTCCTTGAAAGCCTGAACCCCTTCAAGATTTTCAGTGAATCCTGTGAAACTTTCTCTTAATTATGAGTTCTGCTAATCCACTCAGGAACAACAGCAATCCTGTATGATTTGTCACTATTATCAGCTAACCAAAGCAATTTCAATATTGGACTGAATCAATCCAGAGGGCTGAAAAGACTTGCAAAAAGCTGTGTAAATTCCAACAATGGATAAATTAGAGGTAATTGTGAGCTTTTTCTGGATATTCTTTGAACAGGAGAAATAGCTAAACTCATTAAGACCACCATTCCTTGCAATACAACTTTTTCAGTCTTAGTCATGAAACATCATACACAGATAAATTGTCTGCTCTTAAACCTGGTCCCTAATGCAAGCAGCTTTCAGGAATGGGGCAGGTTGTCTCCTTACCCTCACCCCTCTGCCACTAGCCCCAGTAGTCTCATTGCAGAAATGTTGAGCTTTTCTGTGCTGTGTTAATAGCTGTCACTGTTGTTAACCTAAAAGTACTGCTGTACTTGGCACTTTCATCTTTTCCTTCTTGCTTGCCAATAGCCCCAAACTGCTTGCTGAGGTGGAGAAAGAATTGAATTAATCCAAGCTCCATGATGAGGCACATACCTGGATTCTGCTACTAAATTTATTTGGAGTTCTTTCTCTTGCTGCTTGCTGCTGTTTCAAGAAAGGTTGAAATTCTGATGCTGATGGTGCTTATGGGCTGTTGTCTGAACAACACGTTTTACTGTTCAGAACTAAAAAGGAAAATAGCTCTTTTTAAAATGCGATGTGGGTGCCATGATTATTTCACTCCAGCAGCTTCATTCCATTGAAACAGCAATGAAATTATCAAAACATTGCCTCAGAGTTCTTGCTTGTATATGTTGTCTCACAAAATGTAGGAATTCAATGCACAAGAGAGTAAAATAATGAGATTAACTGCATGTCTTTGTGTGTCCTTAGCTATTTACAATTATGAGAAAAACAGAGGAAAAATATATTAAATTCTGTGTGCTTTGTAGGAGTTTGGTATCTCACAGGACCCCTTTAATGTCTTCAGTTCTGTGACTTTGGACTAATATAGTGGCTTTCAAACTCAAGTCCACCCTGTGCTTCCAAACTGTCGTTGAATGAATTGGCAGTCTTCATCTTTTTTATTTCAATTGATCATTTGATCAAAACAAACAAGTTACAAACCCAAAAGTTTTTAGCTTATATATTTGTTATGAGGCAAAAATTTTACATGTCCTCTTTCTGCACTGGCAACATGATTTGTACAAGTCTCCAGAATGCTTCATTGACTCCAATCCACTTCATAGTTCATCGGGTATGAAATAAAACCAGAAGAAAATTGGCATTTACTGTCACCTTTTCTCTTCAAGGGCCTATTGTGCATCCCAAATATCTCTGAAGACACTGTAATGCATTACAAGGCCATCCATCACAAGCATGAAATCACTGATGGTGTTACACAGAAGATTTTAATACCATAGAGGTTGTCTCTGAGGTATGAACTTTGTGCTCTTGGTGATAAGAAAGAGCGCTGGAATGACCATGGAAAACAGGAACAGAAAGGAGTGGAAGGCTGCCATTCCTGCAACATTTGATGTCTCAGCCTTGTGGGTTCATGGGAGAAGATTCCAGAGTTGGGACTGTTTTGACATCCTAAGAATGACTGGAATATTCAGGAATATTCACTCGCTGTTTACACAGGTTAAAGTGGGAGAGGAAGAAAAAGAGTTTTACTGAGAAGATGCAGCCAACAACAGGGAGGCCATTTCCTCTCCATACACCTTGTTAGTTAGAGCTTTACATCCAACTTGCTTCTGGCAACTACAAAATACATAATAAAATTACTAACAGTTCATTGCCTCCAGCTGCTCACAAGAAACAGATGCAGTTGTGGACCTATTTAGTCAGCATTTCTTCCTTCCCAGTTATACCTCATCTTGAGCAGGGAATATTTGAATAATGAATTGTGTATTTGACTATGAAGTAGGGCAGATATAAATAAAATTATTCTCCTTAACTGCTGCATTTTACTAAGAAGCAGGTTTACAGTTAAGCACAGGATTGGGGAGAATGTGCAGTTTTGGCTTCATTCATTTGGGACATTTCCTCTCAGTTGCATCCAGTGTGAGATAAATGTTCAGAGCAAAGAGAGTTCTTTGCCCTGACATGAAATGGCTGATCTTACCCTCCATCTTGGGCATACTCTTGGATTTTGTCACCTGCTTGAATCTTTCTTTTTCCTTTACAGATGAGAGACAATAGCATACCCATACCTGTGACCTCTCTGCCAAGGCATCTCTAGAAATTTTTGTTTGAAATGCTGTGGATCCCCTTTTCTGAAATGTCTTGTGACCCAGGCATATATCCAATGCAGAAAGATTTCAAGGGAAATCACATGAGTTTCTAAGACTATTAGAAACATGACTTAGATGTCCTATATCATTCAGGATAAAATATTTCCCCTTGCTCAAAAGTATCTAATTCTGTCTGAAAGTAGGAGCCAGCAAAAGAGGAATTTTTCCATTTACCATTGACCTTCCTATAAGGATAGCCAAATCAGCTAGGTAAATGAAGCCTTGGATAAACACTTTGCAAGACTTTAGAACTCCTGTATAACCCAACTGACAGAAAATGGAGAGGTTATTCAGATAGTCAATTACATCTTAAATGAAAAACAAGCTGGAAGCATTCATAATTTAGAAGAAACTTGTAAGTCCCAAGAGAAAGAAAAGAGAAACTATTTTAGGTACATTTCTACTTCAAATTAAACAGTCATATAATGGCTAGAGCTATGCCTGTAGCTTACATCATGAAAAAAAAAATTAAATGAAATAATAATAGCAAAAAATGACAGTAATACATTTAGACAGCCTTATTTAAAGAACCAGGGGACTGGAAACAAATGGTTACAGCTAGAGATATAAATAGTCCAGGTAAAAGATAAAGATAATAATGAAATATGAAACACCAGGTTAGGAAGAACGATAAGTGGCAGCACCAAAGGCTTTTGTTCTACAGCCCCCCCTGTCCTGACAGTCCATAGAGGTGCCTGAGAAGGTCGGCATCATGGTGCTCTCACAAAGGAATCCCCTGAAGTTAAGCACTGTCTGGCTCCTCCCCTGCCCTGCCACTTTCTGCTATCCTTCTCCTTCAGCAAGGACCTCAGGGAGTCCATCTTGGCCAACTTATTTCATGGAGATTTTGGGAATTTTTAATCAGATGTGATTTCTTTGAAACTGACCAAAAGGTTCAGACAATGTTTTGGAGGCAGGAGAGAAACAGGCACTCAGGTAGTGATTAAATACATCTAATTACTTTGGGAATGCAGGTAAAAAGTAATGCCCCAGTGAAGAATTTCATTTAAAAGTTGCTTTTCTTTCATATGTTCTGTGATTCTTTGAGCTTCTCAGTCTTGGTTATGAGAGGGAGCCTCATCAGTGTACACAAATATCCAGAGAGGGGGTGCCAAAAGGAGGGATACAGGCTCTTCTCAGTGGTGCTGAGCAATAGGACAAGAGGCAATGGGCAGAAACTGAAGTTCCACAGGAAATGGATGGGCACAGGAAGTTCCACCTGAACATGAGGAAGGACTTATTTAATGTGTGGCTGATTGCACATGAGAATAGATTGCACAGAGAAATTGTGGAGTCTCCCTCACTGGGGATATTCAAGAACCATCTGGACACAATCCTGTGAAATGTGCTCTGGGATGACCCTGCTTGAGCAGGAGGTTGGACCAGGTGCCCCACTGACATCCCTTCCAGCCTGACTGGTTCTGTGATTCTGTGAGTTTGATAAACAATCCAGAGCTAGGAAAGTAAGAAAGGCTGCAGAGGCTTTCTTAGCTTTCTTTTCTTGTGAGGCTGCAGAGATTCACAGATTCATCTTACAGTGACTCATACATTTAATTCTTTCATTACCTTGCCTTTTTCTTAAGATACGCTGACTTCTGCTGAGAAAGACACTTTTTCCAAATTTGCTAACATCTACATTTCAGCGGTGGTAACACTGCACGTTTTTGAGAATCTTGCCATTTAGTGTGGCAGAGAGAGTGTTTTCTACACTGGAAGACATTCCTGAAAATGGGGAGACCATGTTCAAGCCAGTGTTATACTGGTCACAGATTTAGCATTGAGCAAGATTGAGAGATAAAATGACTTGCTAATAAGAAAACACAAATTTGCTACTATGAAATAAAGTTTCAAAAATATAGCAAAATTGTTGAGTTCATGCTTAACATAAGAAACTTTCTGTGCTACTCCAAGGTTGTCCTGGCTTTGCAGGTCAGCCCGCACTGGCCTCTGTATCCTGCCCTGGGCTTGGTAGGTGCTGGGAAGCTCCCAGACCTGTGTCTTTCCTGCTCCCAGCTGAGGTTGAAAAGTCAGGCTGGAATGCAATTTCCCTCTGAGTTTTCTTTCTTTTCTCATTACCAGCCATACTCCTGAGTTCATGTTATCCCCCCTATTGAGGGCTGCCGTTTGGATTCACATTTCTATTTTAAACTAGAAGCAACAGAGACCTGGCTTTGGGTATCAGTCTGCTCTGTCCTGTTTACTGTGCCCTTAGAGCAATCCACAGATAGATCAATCTATTTTGTCATGAGATATGAAATGTATAAGATTTATTACACTTTTTTTGCTATAGTCATGACTCTACATATGACAGTAAATCTAAAGGATGACAGATATGTTGTTTGGATGGCCCAGCACTCAGATATGCTTTGTGTAATAGAATAACAGAGGTTTACCACCCTGCAGCTGAAGTTGTTTCAGGTCTTTCCTTAGAATGTAAATACTCAATCTTTTAAGGGCTACAGATACTTTTCTACCATAAGCTTTAGCAGGTACAGACCTCTGATCCTCTACATAAAAATATGAAATGTGCTTGAGCATTAATTCTGCTCTTAACTGTGGTTTGAACAAGTGTGGCCAGGCTGTTATTTAATTGGATTTTAGACACAGTAGATGACATTTTCTTGGAAAATTCACTAGAGTGGTTTAAACTGTAAAACCTTTGAAAAACATAGATTTTTGCAAATTATATCCCTTGTACACCCATATAAGGAATATCTATAAATGCAGGTCATTGCTAAATCCTTTCAGGAAATATAAACAATGGCCACTGAGTATTTTTGGACAGGATTGGGTAGTTTGGGTGCAATGGCTTTCTGGGACAGGATATGCTGTGGCATGTCTTATTAGCTGTTGACTCCTTTGGTTGATTATGACAGATTTCATGTCACTGCTGAGCTCTTCTGAAGGAGAAGATTTTGGGTGCATGCATAAATATTAGGATGTCACAGTATAATTCATTTAAATAATCAGTCAGCTAGCTGATGGCTGACTTATGATATATTTGAATTAGAGGGAAACAGATTCAGGGTAACTCCTGGCTTGTTAGCTGGAGTGCTCACCAGTTAATGTGTCTGAGTGTCACGTTATGGAATGTGACACATTATTGAAGTGGTGTCTGCTGGACTGGGCCTCCCAGGGCATGTAGGCACTAGGAGGTTAAAGCATGTATCCCACACAGGCTTCAGTTTCAAGCAGTCTTGAGACTGATGCTCAGTTCTACTGTCTCAAGCCATGTCCCTTGTCTTTAAATTATGTGAATACTTGAGTAGTTTTTGTAAATGACACACATAAATATAGTGTCCAAGATTTAGATCACTGTAGATGCTAATTACTTTGTTGCTGACCCTTAGCCCCTAAATCAAAAAGTACAGGACATACATGGAATCAAATTCAAGTATTCCATTGGAAGTAATGGAAAGGGTGGGCTGGAATGAGTGGACCCACAGGAATATGGAGTTACAGAATATCAAGGAGTCTACAGTGAAATACTGAGCTCTCTGAATGATGAGTAATGGTATCATTATAAATATCCACTGGCCAACACATTGGCTTGGAGAAGTGCTGCTGCATGATGAAATATGCAAGCAGATTGAAACCCTGCTGCTTGCAGGGACATCATGCAGAGATAGATGGGGACAGAACACAGCTTTCTTTGTCATGATGGAGCAGTTTCAACTGCTCTAGCAGCCTATCATTAGGCTGGTGGAAACAAAAGCTTGAAACACACCTGGGTCTTACAGCGTGCTGTAAAAGACACAGCACTAACTGGGTGCCCAGCTCCTTTGTCCCCTCCTCACAGCACCTATCCTCAATTTGATGCCTGACCCCAAGCACCTCTGAAGCAGCCCTGTGAGCCAGCACAGCTGTTTGTTAGTGCTCAGGTGGAGCTAACAGACCCAAATCAGCAGTTATTTTCTAAAAATGACAATTTCAGCCCTCTTTTGAAAGAAGGCAGCCAGGTAAACTCTTACCGTGAAATGTGCTATAGCTATGCTTAGCACGGTGCGCTACAGTGAATATTTTGATTTAGCTATCACAGCCCTGAAAACACAGGCAGCGTCTGGCGGTGCAAGAGCCATGCAAATTTCATGAGTAGGGAAACAGCAGATTCCTGCACTTCTCACTGACACTGGCTTAGTGCAAGCTCTTGCTTGAAAAACAGCCTCAGAGCTAGGGGTCAGAAATCCAGATGTAGCAAAAGAAAGAAGCAGCAAGACTAAGCAGACCAGAAACTGGCATTTTCTGAAGGATAGGAAATGAAAAGGTCCTCTTACATCTTTTCTAGTGATACATGGCATGTAGTTACATAGAGTGCTCTATGGTGTATCACCCCCAGTAGTTTATCTGGGGGTGCTCCAGGGGTTGCTCCAGGGATGCCTGCAGGTCCCTGAGGTCAGTGCTTTGGGTCCACATGCATGAACCCCCATCTTGTATCTAGATCTGTCTCTAAACAGTAGCAGATCTGTCTTTCTCCAGCTGATTCTGGAAGTAATGGTGGTGTGGCAGAGGGATTTACTTAGTCAAACTCATTAAAAAATAAAAGAGCCTGTGAGAACATGGTAATACATAGTATAGCATATCTGTAAATATGGGCCATGACCAAGGAGTATATTTATGTAATTATCTTGTTGTGGTAATATTTTTTCCTTGTTTCCTGATTGGTATTTAAATTTGTGGGAAATTTGCAAGGACCTTTAGCTAAGTGCTCATGATACGCTTCCTAAAAATTTCAGATGATGTAAGAAAAGAGAAACTGACTATTGCCAGGGCAACATTATTCCATCTATTTTACAGCTGAGCAGGTGAGGGGAGAATTGATCAGGCAGCCTGCTGAAGACACCAATGCAATGTGAGTTTTTCCAACAGAGGTCTTATGAAATCCTATCTGATGCAGCCACATCCTAGACAGTCAGAAATAATGTACAGATACATACAGCAATTCCAAATATCTCCTGGGGCAAAGTGTGCACACAGGAATAGCAACACTACGCAGCCTGTGGAGATACCAATGAGAAAACCAAATTTAGAAAAAAGAGAATCCTTTGCTTTTTGTTTGGTCAGGTTTTATTTGCTTTCTTATTTTTCTTAGTTTCTGTTTCCCCTGGAGTACTGTCTTTTCATCTTTTATCTTTATAACAGAACATTTAGTTTTCAGTAGTACCCAGCATGCAGTTTCATCAATAAATATTTTTACACTTGATGACTGAAAAGTGTCCAATATCAACCTGTTGATCCTGTTAGTGCATGAGAAACATCAGAATCCCTATCTTCCAGGGCACATGTAGTTACTGTGAAAAGTAAATATGGCTCCTAATTTGGCCTTACATTTTGCAGTATCTATGCCCAATTACAAATTCTGGAAAAATATTGGTACTTAGAGATTAAAACATAATGATCTCAGGGAAATTTAGACAGAAAGCTGATATAATTCTTAAAAGCTTAAACGCTGTATAGAATCAGTAGCTTTTAGCTCTACATTTCCATTGTTATGTCTGTCATAGAAATACCATTTCACATTTTTCTTCTCTTACCTTTCATTTATTTCCCAGCATTTTTAGTGATGCAAGACTTGTTGATATGTGAGAGAAAAATGATATGAATACTGGTGCAGAAGGTATGGTTGTAAATGATGCTCATGCTTCCCATTAGGTTGCTTTTAGTTCTGTCAATAAGGCTCAGTAATGGAGGAAGATAGCATGCTTTCCAAATTACACAAATATCTGCCACAAGGTTACACCCTACTGTGCTGTTCCAGCAGCAAAGAGTATTGTCAGTAGGGACTGCTAGCTATGCAGATGGATTTAGCTCCTTAGAAGCATCAGAAATTATGTTCTGCAAAACTGTAGGACTGTGTGCTTCCTTCTATTTATGCTGTCTCTGGGGCCTTAGTGCATACTACAAAACAGTTATAATAATAAGTAACTTGAGTCCCAGTGTGCCTCATAGAGAAGCATAAGGAAGCTGGCTGTTTAAAAGCTTGTCTGGCCTTTAATTAGCTCCTCCACAGAGCCAAGCAGTACACCCTGCACTGTGCAGGGAGGAACAGTCCTGTACGTGTTTGGACCACATGGCTTCCCACCCCTCTGGATGCTGGTCTGGGGGCTGCTTGCTTACACATCCCCCTGTACATCCTCTGTGGTGTGGCTTAGCTCCCCAGGGAAACACAGGAGGGCTGCACTGAAGTGGGCACCAAGAGCAGCACAGCCCCCCTTGGGAGTATGGTCGGGATCTTCTTCCGTCACCTCTGACTCAGCAGCTGAACCCTGGGCACATCTTTTGCTTAAGAGTTCCAGGGAATGATTTCCTAAGGTCTTTGGACTGAGAAAACGGAACACCTGTAGAGGTCTCTCTTCACTTGGTCAGAGGAGATTTATCTCCTTTCCACCAAGGCTCTTCCCTTATGCTCTGCAAATCCTCTCCAGCAAAAGCTGATAACATGATAAAGCTTTCAGAAATTATCATTTCACAGGTTGAGGTAATTCATACAGAATCCTTACTATTCAATTTATTCTGCCATTTTTGGAGCGATGAATTCACAACATACAGCAGTAATCGTCAGGCAGCTATATCTAAAGCAGGTAATAGCTGGATGTTCTAATGGGAATTGACAACTGACATGTACAAAAGTGCTACTTACCATGGCCTGAAATTGAGGGAATTATGTGACAAAATTAAATACTTGCATGCTTCCAGGCAGCAGCTCTGATTTTAGTAAGGAACAAAGAAATACAATTACTACACAAAAATTTCCTGTCTGATAAGTTTGATCAGGGTTTTATATCTACAATATACCGCTTCAAACTACGCCACCAGGTATGCATGTAAACACATTCATCTTGATGGATGTCCCAGCTTGCTTTACACAAGAAGCAGCACAATTTCCTGCAACAGCAGTATCTTTGATGAGGAAAAAAACCCAGAACAACTACCCAGCTTTCTTATTCTTTTAATAGGCAGCCATTTAAAAATACTTATTTGTAAAATTTAGTTAGTGTATGGCGGTCATTTGACAGGATTTTTCTTCCATCATAAAGATTTTGAAGATTTTGAAGGTAATTTTATCACCTTAAATTGGTAGCTCTGATTTTTACCTTTTTTACCCTGTAAATATTTAAGTTTGTCAAATCCTATAAAAAAATTTCTACAGCAATCATGTGCTCTGCTTTTAGACAAGTGTATTTTGTAAGTAAAAATGGCAAGTTTCTCCAAAAGGGATTCCCATGGGTGGACTCTGCAGGTGAGAAAGTGGAGGAACTCAATAGGTATCAGCCTGTTTTGCTTTCCAAACTGCCAGGTTAGCAAGAATCGGGTGGTGGTGTAATGCCTTACACATACTCAAAATATCTTTCCAGCAGGGGGATGTAGAATTCCAGGTTTTTATGTGTTGCAAGACTGGTGGGATGATCATTTTTTTATGTCACGAATGCCGGAATGGATCTATTTCAACAGAGAACAAAATAAGACCAAAAAACCTATGCAAATTTATTTGAAGAATTCCTAAGCCTGAGCAAATGTTGTTTCTTTTTTTGTAATCTGAATAAATGATGACCAAGAAGGCATTTTAATCACTTACGAGATCACTGCCCGGGAAATGATTAGGCCAAGTATTCCTGAATCTGGTCAGAAGAAATTATGGATGAAAAGTGAGATAGCATATTGATGATTTAGAGACTATTTGGCCAATATGCAGCTTGCTTAAGACAATGTAAACTGGATCTGACATTGCTCTGGAGCATGTTTTTCTATGGTAAAATCAAGTTAAAATAAGGTAGTATTTAATAAAATAAATAAAAATTTGCTAGACTCTCTAGAATCTTTCAGCCAAAAAATAGAATTTCCCTTGCTAACATAGTTCAATGCTTGGGAAAAACCTGACCTCAGGAGCTCAGTCCAAAGCAGTTTATTTGAATTTTAACAGGTGGATTAAACATTAGCACCTGCCACTGAATCTCATGCGGTCATTGACAGCCTGCCCCTTTGGAGCCAGTCTGAATGTTCTCTTTCCAAGGCGGAAAGGAAGTTGTAGTTATGTCATAGTAAGGGCAATCTCCTGCCTCTTCCTCAGTTCTCATGAGAGAGGTGAAACCTGGCTTAATTTTTAGGGCAGTACACCTAAATCTGATTAACTTAATGATCAGCCAGAGCTACTCAAGGCAGGTGGGAGCTGATCCAAGTGCTATCCCAAAAACTGCAAGTGGGAGTGTCTCACCTGCCTTATGAAGGGCCTGAACTTCAGCTCAGGCAGCAAATATCTGAGAATCAGAGTATATTCTGAGTTGCGTGGCACCCACCAGGATCATCAAGTCCAACTCCTGGCCCTGTGAAGGGTGCCCCAAGTGTCACACCATGTGCCTGAGAGTGTCCCAATGCTTCTTGAGCTCTGTCAGGTTTAGTGCTGTGACCACTTCCCTGGGCAGCCTGCTCCAGTGCCCATCCACCCTCTGGGGGAAAAACTTTTTCTTAACATCCAACGTAAACCTCCCCCACCTCAGCTTCATGCTGTCTTCTGTTCACCAGCCTTCCTTTGTCCACCCCTGGCTGGTGTAAACCAACAGCATTACATTCAACCTCACAGGGTTCAAGAGGACACACCTTTAAAGCTGGCATCTACCCAGAGCAGGGTGTGTAGGTGCAGCCTTTGGAATCCTTTTTGTCTCTGCCTGAGACACAAACCTGAAAGAGAAATAGATTGGGTTAATTCTTCTTGCACTCCCAGTTGCCAGACCAAATTCCTTCTTCCTCACACTAACCCTGTTTCCTTTTTCACCCAAAGATTGCTGGTGCATGAAGAGATGCCAGTTAGAACTTACACTTCTGACTGAAAGCTACTTACTGTTCTTGTTGGTGTCAATTGAAGAAGGAAACATTTCTTATTTAATCATAGCAAATTGCATTCAGAGATATAAAATCATTACACAAAACAAAGGGACTGGTTAATCCAATTAAGATATCCTAAACTAAAAAAACAAGCTGTTGTCAATATAGCAATGTCAATTCTCACCAGAGCTTTGAATTATCCAATAATATGGCTCTTTCAGGGGTCTAGTCCTGCTTTTATTGAAGACAACAGCAGAATTCCCAATGACACCAGGAGGAGCAGAATCCACTTAATAATCTGCAAGCTGCTGGTTCAGTAAGAGTAATAGTAGTTACACATGTGGCTATATAAAGAAGTTCAGCTGAAAGTAATTTTTTAAAAAATATGGAAGAGAAATTCTATTGTAAATAGAAAACTACTGAAGACTTAGATTGAAGAGACAGAAGGCAATAAATCATTTGACATTTTAAAAGGTGGACAAACTGTAAGAGACTGTATTAGGGGTATCAAGATGGGCACAAAGAATGGGTCTGTATGAACGAAATCTCTGAAACCTTTTTGTCAGCATTAAGATAGAATTTTAGAGGTTTAATTACATGCTGGGTTTTGCACTGTTGGAAGAATAATTTCAGCAGGGCTGTGAAGAGTATAAATTAGTATATTACTGACTTAATCAGATTTGTGTTCCTTGAAATAGGGAGCTGGCTTCAAAAGAAGGGGAATAAAAAGAGGGAAGTGTGTGTAGATGTTACGGCTAGAAGGAACCATTTAAAATTGCTTCAGGGGAATTTCAAGTTAAATTTGGAAATAGTTTGTCTCCAGAGGTTGTGAAATCTTTATTAGTAGCAGTCTTTGAGAGTAGATGTTAGATAAACTTTTTTTAGGAATGTCAAAAGAAAGAGCAGATCCTGACTTGGGAAGGGAAGGTAGACTAGAGAATGTCTTGAAACCCTTCCAGGCATATTTTCTTTCATTTCTATTTTTATTTTTTCAAAGTGATGATTTTTTCTAATTTATAGGTCTCATAATTTTACTCACTGCTGCTTTACAGAATGTAAAGACTCCTATTTGGCATCTGGTCTGGTTTTAAGAGGGTTATAAAATAAAGATTCCCTTCATCACACTTATGACAGCAGTGTCTAATGACCAACAAGGAATGGTGCCACTGCACTAAGCGTTGTACTCAGCAAGCACTAGAGGGCCAGCTCCTCTGAGGCTTTTGGGCTAAAACCCCTTTGTTCCTTTGTGCACGTGTTGAATCACCCTCATGCCACATGCTCCATGCGGTGTCAATCCACTCCGTTTGGAGAACTCTGTTGCGCTTCCCATTTTCTTCCTCTGAAAGTACTCACACTGTAATAAAATCATTCTTTTGGTCGGTGATGCAGATTTGACTCTGTTCCCTGATCATATCCCAGTAGAACTGAGATGCCTGTGTTGAAAGGCTCCTTACCTCTTGTCACAGGCATGTTTTATGAAAAATCCTTTCCTTAGGATTTTTTCTCCTGAGAAGCCAAGAGGCCTCAGAAACAAAATGTATACAATGATTATCTGCTGCTGTGGAATGCAACGGGTGGATCTGTGATTGGTCTTATGTGGTTGTTTCTAATTAATGGCCAATCACAGTCCAGCTGTCTCGGACTGTCTCAGTCAGTCACAAGCCTTTGTTATCATTCCTTTTCTATTCTTAGCTAGCCTTCTGATGAAATCCTTTCTTCTATTCTTTTAGTATAGTTTTAATATAATATATATCATAAAATAATAAGTCAAACCTTCTGAAACACGGAGTCAATGTTCTCATCTCTTCCCTCATCCTGGGACCCCTGCGCACACCACCACAACCTCTACTCTAGATAAGATGAAAGGGGGAGGTACCTTCCAGGCATGTGAGGTCAGTGCAGCCTTGCAGTGATGATTCTCCTCCCCCTGACCACACTGAGTCCTAGCCTAGACCACACAACTGCCAAACCTAGGAATTTCAACTTGGTTGAAGGCTTTTAGATGGATTTAGTCTTTAAATTTTGTCAGTAGGATGCTTTCTCCATTTTCTTCAACAGAGTCAGCGGCTCTTTCTTCACAGCCAATACTCCTATTCTCAGTCTTTTACCAGCAATGTCAAGTGCGGGCCTTGTTTTTACCATATCCGTCATAAAGGTCCTACCAACACTTGCTTCTGAAGCAACTATTTTGAATTATAATCTTTCCACTCACTACCCTTTACCTTCACTCTTGCTTGGGTCTGGTAAAATGACCCTGCAGACAGGAGCATGACACTACCACCATGCAGTTATAAGATGCCAAGAAGAGATTTTGCTGCCAGTGGGGCCTTATGCCCATGTTAATGCCAGTCATCTACTGTTGACGGTGGTCACAAGGGTTTCAGGGTGAAGGAAGAGACGAGATGGGCTCCATGATCAGAAGGCTTGATTTATTAAGTTATGATATATACATCTATTATAACTATACTAAAATGAAAAAGAAGAGGAGTTTCCAGAAGCTGCTAGCTACTTAACAATAGAAAGTAAAGAATGAATAACAAACTAGCTCTCTCAGACTGTGTCCGAGAGATCTCAGTTCTGGATTGGTCACCAACTCTAAACATCTAAACTGGGCCAATCCAGGCAGACTTGTCACATTCTACAGCAGCAGATAACCTATTGTTTATGTCTGGTTGCTGAACTTCTCAGCTTCAGCAGGGAAATCCTGAGAGAGGATTTTTCATAAAAGAAATGTCTGTGACAATCTACCATCATTTAGGCATTTTCCCAGACTTCAAAAAGTTGGGTTGGTCTTTCACTATTGTTTTGATATTCAGAATTTGCTTTTAAGGACTGATCTCACTGTGGGAGACATTTCAGTTCTAGCCAAGTACCTCTATCAAATTTGATTCTGTGCTTTAATGTTTCCTTTCAACATCCAATGTTTTGAAGTAGGATTCCCAATCTAGATTCATTTTTTTTTTCTGAAATGATACAATTTTCCTCGTGTGGTGTACTGTAGTGACATTCACTGCACAGACTCACAAAATTAGTCTGCCATGAAACATGACAGAATTTATTTCATCTTATTGTTTTGTCATCTTCTTACTAGTTCTGTTTCTGTCTGGAGGCATGGACTGGGGGAAAGAAAATTTGTACTAACCACTGTGAAGAAAATTACCTCTAGCCCAGTTGAAACAAACACACTAGTACACACATTGAGCAGTACAGCACTAGTCAGGCAACTGACAGTTCTGAATCAATCTGAAAAATTCTGGAAAAGTGCTTGGAAACCATAGTGTTCACCATTAGCCACAGCAGTTGTAAGAGGGAACTGTGAAACCTCCTGGCCTCAAAGAAAATAAAATGAAACCTGTACTGTAAGGGAGGTGATGGAGAAAAATACAGCAGATCAGCTCGTTTTGATCAATGACAGTGGGCTTCTGTTGTCACTAATGGACATCCAGTCAAAGCTCAGCAAATGCAGCCTGTGTCAAGATGGTTTCACTGCTCTTAATGTCTGATCTTGCAGTAAAGACGTTGCAGCAGTACATATCCATGCTGAAATCACACCCTCAAGCACACCATAGAGCCTTCTAATGATTAGATAACGAACCATTGAAATTAAGTGACTGAAATTGTGAATCATCTTTGTTGGAGGTCTTTAAATGGAAGCAGAATAAAAAGCTATCTGGAATGATGTAGTTAGAGATGACCCTGCCTTTGGGCAAATAGACAAAGTAATTGACCTCTTGTAATTCTGGCCAGGTGCATTTTTTAACTTTATAACCTTACATTTTCACTGGATAGTAAGTCTTGCTAATCTATTTTTCTGAGGCTCTTGTACCGTCTCAGTGCAATGTTGATGCATCAATCTTCAGAGTGACATCTGAGCACTAGTAATGCCTGCTATTGAGTTTGCCTGCAAAATTACACTCCAAAATGACATTATTCAAAGATTGCTCTGAATGTAACGAGTCACCTCCCTTCCTGCTGCCAGGTTTTTCAGGTCTTTGAGTCTCCTTTCACCCAGAGAAAGCCTTCAAATGTGATGAGCTACTGTCAAGGATGGCAGCTCCATACTTTTTGACTTTAATAAGGGAAAATATATCTCTAATGTATAGAAGTTTGCAGGTTTGTTATTTTTATGGACTAAATGTAAAGAATTCCTTGCCTTTTTAATTCTGCATATCCCTCTCTCCATCTTACCACAGAATCTGCCTGGTGGCATAATTTGGTTTTGTACCAGGAATGGGTGTTAAAACTATCATTAGGGTATGTGTCTACCAGATTTACCTCTACCAAGTTCCAAAGCACTTGTTCAACTGGGTTTCTGATTGCTATTATAATTAATTAAAATTTTATTTGGTTGGTAGCCTGGAAAATGCTTCTGTAGAACAATCCAGATAGAAAAGTTTCACACTTTCGTCCTAGACTCTGCTTTATTTGGGTGTAATAATCCACTCACTGACTATGACATGACAGCAAATTCCTATGGATTTCCTTGAAGAGAGGGACAAGTGTAAGAATATTTTGTTATGATGTCTTTGAAATGAGTTTCAATGAGTTTATTTATGTAAATAAACAGGGTTTAACTGCATGGCTTCCTGCTCTAGATTAGACCCAGGACCCTCCAAGGCATTTTTTCTGTGAGAGTATATCTTCTGTTTAGCCAAACAAGTCTGAACTTACCTTCATTATATTTTCTTATTACACAAGTTATTGATTATATTATATGATTTAGATGTAGCCTCTGAACAGAGAGAATACACTCCTATCTGATATTTAGTCTTTTCTTGGGCTTTTAAAAACCTGTTAATATACAGATTTAAAATTTAGTTAATATGGTATTTAAGACATAACACTCCCTTGTTGTTTAACCTGTCATTATGTCTGATTATTCTACTACATTATGAGCTTATTCAGAGTAGAAGAGAAAAACATCTTCTCTTCCTGACAAGGCAAAGCAGTAGAAGAAAACAGTAACTCAAAGAGATAGTGGGTCCCATTCTGCCCCATTAGATTGTATTTGCACCACTGTTTTTCCTGGCATTTTAGCAAAGTTATTCTGAGTTTACATCTGTGTCACCATGGACAGGATTTGGCCCACTCTGTGTAAAGGCTACATCCAGTTGTTATGGAAACAAGATTTCTAAAAACTGGGAGAGAAGAATACCAGGTTGTTGTGATAAATGATGCATTAAAAGTGACTGCTTTCTTGTGGATTGATTATTTTAATTGACGCTTTTTTTTGTGTAGAATCCATCTTTATTGATGGATGCAATTAGTCAAGATGCTGTTATAACAAGTTTATCATTCCAATGACCAGATATTACGTAGAAGATGACCGGGTTAGGTTTTATAGGAAGATGAGAGATTGGTTAGCTTAAATTCATATGACAAATTTATGTTCTGTGCAACCCAACTGATGTCTGCAACAGCTGTCACACAGCAGCAGGAAGCAACCTAAAGCTAATGTTATCACAGTGACAAGAAAGAAACTACATTTTTAACATCTGAAGCATTCTATATTCTGAAACGGGCTTGTGGGAGGAAAAAATCCCAGTTTCTGTGAGTTCCTTTACTTGTTTCTTTCAGAAGCCTTGCCTGGAGATGTAACGTGTATAATGCAGCCTGATTAATTTCTCTCTGGTCTGCGCTGAGTTGAGGTTTGAAGACCATAAAGCTATTATTCCAGCCCTCTGAATTTACAAAATATTGGGCTGAACTTGCTTGAGGGGCTCCACCAGCCTCCCCTCTTACAAATTAGCCTGTAGCAGTTGTGTCCTTGGGAGGAGAGACCTGACTCACATCCTCCTCCTCCTCCAGAGTTAGGGGCAGCTCTGGTTAAGAAGCAAACACAGAAATGAAAACTTGGGAGGCTGAAAGCAGAAGCCAAATAAAGGTGAATTTAAGTTTTAATGATGCAGCACATTACTGTGCATGTACAAACAGATGCAGATCTGTTCCAGCCTGCAGACATGGAAGTTCAGAGGTTTGCATGTGGGTGTCCATGCGTGCCTAAGCTTGCAGCACAGCCAGTGGTGCCCAAGTCAATGGCACATGGTTTCTTTAGCTCAGTGTGCCACCTGTTGAGATGTTTTGGGGTGTCAGAGACATCAAGGACTTCTGGAATATCCAACCATATTTGAAGCAGAAACTGGATATAGTTAAAATGGCATCAATATTTAGGCAATTGAATCTTCCCATTATTTAGGCTGACAATTGCATAGCTTGGATATTCAGCTGACACCAGTGCTAGCCTTGTTTTGCTTAATCTGTATTAATCTGAAGTCTAACTGTAACAAAGTCTTAAACACCAGCTCACATGCAGATATCTATATTATAGACACCTTATTGTCTAAAAATGGATAATGAATTTTGCACTTGATTGCTGTTTTCCACCCATAACCCTAAGAATAAATGAAACAAAGAGAGAAAATTGCTTGGGACTTGGTTTTAGGTAATTTCCCATTAGCTCAGTTGAACTCAGGGCAAAATTTCAACTGTTTTCAGAAGGGGGAAGATATCTCTAAATCAATGTATGATTTAGAGATATAGAAATATAGTGATTTAGAAATATAGCTCATTATGATACCATCTGGGGGAGTGGGGTTCTAAGTCCTCGTAGTCTTGTTTGTTTAAGATGTTTAAACATCAAGTATCTGTAGTGGTATTTGGACCCTTTCCACTGTCATTGTAGAGAGAGACACTTCCACTGGGTTTCCTTTCCACTAGTGAGCCTGACTCATTGGGCATTATGTTCAGAATAGCTTTTAGCTGACCCAAGTTTGATGAGATTAATTACCATGAATGATTGCAAATAACTGGTACAACAGCGATTTGCTTGCTCCAGTCTGTAGGTAAATGGGAGTGCATGAGATCAAATCCATGTTTTAATTTCAACAAACAGATTTAAAATATTGACAATAAGTTATTTTGAGAACTTTTTTAAAATCTGGAAATTAATTGATGAACTAAGTTTTCAGATAAAATCACTGCCATGGCCCTGACACACAATGATGATTAGAAAGGGAACACCAACCTTCTGTGAGCTGGATTAGGTTCTGTGTTTGTGTCCTGCAGTGTGACCAGAAAATTTCAGGATACATATCAATCAATAGGAAGAAAACAGTCTCCAAGACTCAAATTCAGCAGGGTACTTGAACATACAGACTGTTTTTTACTGGAATTTCTCCTGTGCTTGAGATTAGGCATTTGCTAATTCGAACCTAGGTTGCTACAAGTTGTAATTTGCAGCATTATCCAAAATATTGTTCTGTCTTTCAATTGCTCTGCTTACCTCATTCCTGGGAGGTCATAGCAAAGCTTTGCTGAGATAAAAGGAAAATCAGGTCCAGTAAATTCTCATTGTACCTCAAGCACTGTTTTGATGAAAGGTTCTTCTCAGAAACCAGGATTTAAACACCCCTTAAAAGGCTATTGTGTGTCTGTGGCCAACTTCTGGGTGTTAAGCTGCCACCCTCCTGTGGCCTTGCTCTTTGCCAGAAATTACTGCCCATTGGAAGAACTGCAAAATCCAGCATGCCCTGACTCCCCAGCTCCTGCAGCTCCCTGCTGTGGTCAGGGAAAGTAGCCTGCATGCTGCCTCCTCCCATTACAGCACGGTCTCTATACGGCTATGAAAAAACCCAACATCTCAGGTGGGAACGTGAGGGTGATCAGTGCTTGGGACTGGGGCCACAGAAACTGGTTGTTAATAAATCAACCAACATTTTAGTTAAACTGTTGGATCTGAGCAGTTGGTTGAGTTTTTTTCTTCCTCTGAGACAATGTGTGCGTGCACATATATTCAGAGAAATAGCTCGTATCTTAGAAGGCAGCAAAAATGAAAACCACATTCCACTGCAAATAATAATGGCTAGAGGCTGCTATAGCATTGTCATTTTTAGCTCTTAAGCAGTGACAGTGCTTTCTGTGCTGTAGAAAAGTGAAGGTAAAATATAAGTCCTGTTCAGACACTGTTGCTGGGAAGAAAGTACATAAATATGCAGCTTTAATGAACAGGAAAAGCAGCAATGGTTACAGTCAGAAAACCACAACATCTTTTTTATTTATTCTGGGGATACTATAGGGATGCAGATTGAAAAATATGTTAAATATTGCAGGATATTTATACATTATAGCCCTGACCTTGAGTGTGCTAAAGCTGCTTTCAGATATGCACAGCAAGTGATGGTTGAGATTATTTTTAACCCATGGAACTCCAAAATAGGATATAATTAACAGAAAACATACATAAAGCAACTCTGGCAGATTCCTCTTGCCCTCACACTCAGTTGTGCACATCCTGATAAAATCTAAGGCAGTGTATTTGACTTCTGATTTATGAGTGGGAAACTGCAGGTATAGCTCAAGACAGGAGAGAGAGAAAAATGAGCAAGATGGGACTTATTTAAAGCTGTGACTTGTGAGCCCCTCAGCAGCAGCAGTTCAGCTGACATCTTGTTTTTCAAGGATCTTTTCTCTTAAGGCAACAAGGAATCCAGGTAGTTTGGAGTAGTTAGAAAAGTTATAATATTCCCTTCTCCTCTGGCAAGCAGTCAGAAAGGAAAAATTGATCTGGAACAGAGAGCAGACATCAACCTTTCTTCTGTTCTCTGTGAGGCATTGACCAGGGCAGGAGCATGAAATACTGCCTTGGCACACAGAGCAAGTATCTGAGCTGATGTAAGATTTCTCTGTTGGGAGCACAGGGACAACTTCCCTTGTCAAATTGCTTAGAAAATAATGAAATGAAAATACATTATTTTCCCTCATATTTGCAGAGTTGTTAAAAATTCATGGCTCCATTCTCCAAGAAATTCATCAGGCATGAATGGAATGAACTGAAAAGTGTGGTTTATGTTGCCCCAGTATATTTGGAATGGAATTGGAAAGTTAACATCATTCGTGAACCAAAACTGACTTTGGTGTGACCATCATACACAGTGCTGCATCCATTTCCTTAGAAGTTCCTCTGAAGATGAAACAGGCAGAAGAGGCTTTTTAAAAGCCTTTGATTTTCCCTGAGGGCTGTTTTTGACAAAGATCAGGTAAAACTGACCTGTTGCTGCACAGGTTGGGTTGGTGCCACAGATCAGTCTTGGGATTAGAGGATGAGAGATGGGGTGGACCTGTTTATTGTTCTTTGTCTGCAGTCTGCAAAAACACAAAATAGGAATTTGAGCTGGATGATTACTGAGACCCTCAAAGCATGTCCAGTTATAGCAGCTGATGGATTTTCTGTCTCTGCAATGAAAATAGTTGAGTCAGAACAAAGTGGCATGAGGATAGAAGCTGACACAACTTCTTTTTTTTTTTGCTGAGAACATGTATTATAGTACAAAATCAGGGAATTAACATGACATTAAAAAGTACTTTCCATATGGCCATTTAGCAAAGTTAATAATTGAAACAAGTAAAATACATAAAAGTGCACCATGAACTATATTAAATTGGTGCTGTTTCAAATCAGATTTCTATTTCAAGAGGACATAATGAGACTAAATATTCTGCTGAAAAAAAAATTAAAAGGATACCAATTGTTATTAAAACAGCTGGAAATTTGTGTATCTTACTACGTTATGACTTCTTCAGTAAATTTTGTCAATTAAAATATTATGAACATTAAATATTAAAAATGTCAAGCTCCATAAAAACCTGAAATTGACACTATGAATTTAAATATGGAAGCACTAAATATTTTGAGAATTAATAAGTAGTAAGATGCTACTTTCAGTTATGTCAATGAAAATTGACATTTCATCTAATAACCTAAATAATTTTGCTGTTTTTTAGTTACTACTCCTATAATAATCAAAAAATTGTTTGGAATTTGCAATTACCTTGACTATATTTTTTATTTGTGTTGTACATACGGTCTCTTTAGAATTATTCTCATTGTGTTCTTTCATTTATAGCAAAGGGTGTCCTGCATCAGAAACTATTTCACAGTATATATATTTTATAAATTTCCCTTAACTATCTTTTTATTCCACACTGATAACCTCCTCTTATTAGTTCTCTTAATCCATCTAGTGGTTGATTTACTAATCTGAAAAGACATCCAATTCCAGTCTTCTAGAAAATAATCTTAAACCTGATTTCACCTAGAGGAAAGTGGAGTTTTGAAGCAATCGTGACTGACTCTTCTTTGCTCAGAACTCATGTTGCTGAAAGATTTTAATCATCAGCTGTTTGGCCCCAGGTATTAGGATGAAAAACCTGATAGTTGGCATATATTGTCTCTTCTTGAAGGAGAAAACACAGCATTTCTGAGAACAGTTGTGTGCACACTGGAAGTCCAGTAAGTCAGTACTCTGTACTAACATGATCTGTGGTCATATGAAAAGTTAAGAAATTCTCTGAATAAAATACTGATTACCAGGTAATATTAAGAGGATTCTTCTTCCTTGGGAACTTCCTTTTTTTTTTATTTTATTTTATTTACTTGTATGTTTAAACAGGACAAATGCAGAATTGGACTCCACATTTTCACCAGGAAAGTCCATCCCCCAGTAGCACAGCAGTGGCCTTGAATCAGCATCACCTTATTTCTTCCTTCACTGCAAATTGTCTCTGCTTTTTCTCCCACACAACTGATTTCACCATTCCCAAATGGCAGATACTGACCATTGGATCCATCATCTCCCGAACAATGAAATCCTGAAACAGGATTTCAATAATCCAGTTTGTTTAATTTAATTTATTCAGAGATATTTTTAGAGATTTCCATCCAGGTTTTACAATTTTGTGCTATTTCCTTCAGACGTGATGGAAAACATTATCCCTCCCAGGCCCTGGATTAGACAAAAATATCCAGGGAGAAAATGTTATTTAGGTAGACAGGTAGTAGAGGCTGCAGACAGGTATCCCCATTGCTTCACAGGAAAAATAATAGCTGCTTTCTCTCTTGCAGTGGGACTTCTGGAAGAGAAAAACATGGGGTTCTGGGAATGAAAACTGCTGGGAGGATCTGGCCCAGGTGTTCAAGGGCAGCTCAGATCCCAAAGGGAGCCCTGGTGTCACAGCCTGGGTTGTGAGAAGCCAACACCTCTGGGCAGCTTTATTGAGAGGGTCCTCTGCAGAGAGGCAAATTGTGCTCCTCGTCCTGTTTCCATGGGGATGGGAAATGTGCCTCTGCAGAGACAGCAGCACAAGGGGAACCAGGGGAAGAAAGATCTGAGGCTGGTCCTGTTTCCCAGACACAGCACATGCTCCTCCAAAAGGAAATCAGAAATTTGTTTTCTGCCTATTCTGTAAACACTAAAAAAAACCCCATCCTGAGAGCTGTTTCTCCTCCCAGATACCATCCTGCTAATCAATAAATTCTACAGCTGGGGATGGGAGGATGATTTATGGAACAGTGAAGTATCAGAATCACACTCCTTTGTTGATGTACTGATGCAGTATATTATGGAGGCAATATCCTGCAGTGAAACATTGATTCAAACATGGTTTTAACCAGCAGCAGCATCATGGAATAACTCTGCCTACCTTAATGCATTCTCTTTTTCTCTGTCCATGGGATTAAAACATTTGGGGTGATGCCATTATGACATTGCTGGCCTCTTCAAAAAGGTCCTCATTTCTATGAGAGTCACACTTGGACAAGCTGCCCCATTCAGCTGGTGCACGGAAGGTGTTGGATGTTGTCTCCCCTGGTGGCAACTAAACGGTGTTGCCACAGCTGGATGGACCAGGTAGCATTTGCAGCCTGGCCAGTGGGGTCTGCCAATGCCTCTGAAAGAGAAGAGGCTGCCTGATCCCTCCTGTCACACTGCCAGCACAGTCTTTGTTTACTTTCCTTCCTCTCCCCATCAAGGATGAGCAGTGTTTGTTTTCAAGTGGCTTTGCTTTGCCACCTCCCCAGTGAGCTGCGAGCAATGCAGCCACTAGAGGATATCGAGCACTAAGACTGCATTAAGGAACCTCCTAGGGAAGCTGGCATACCACAGTGTTGAAATTAGACAACATATTGTACAACACAGCCTCAGATACTCGGATGCACATCTTCCTTGAGGTCCCGTAGGCACGTTCAAGTCTGAGCAGCAAGGAGTACAAACAGCTGCAGTCCTCAGGAGCTGGTGGGCATGCTGCTGTCACCAGCCACTGAAGTGCAAGTCAGTGACTTTGGCACACCTTGAGGAAAAAAAGTCTGCTATCCAAACAAAATGTAATTTCTCATCGGGGAGTAGAGCAGGGGCTTGGAGGAGAAGCAGAATCTGACTGCAGAGCTCCACAAGGAGATTTGCAGAAGGGAATTTAGTGTTCGGGTATTATTCTTTGAAATTTTTTGTCTGACTAGAATCACATATCAACACAGATGTGCTGGTATGCTCTGATGTAGAGTATTGCCTGCTAAAAAATCATAACAAATTCTTTTTTGGGAAGAAAATAGCAATGGGTTATATGCAATAACGGTGCAAATCTTGTTGTAAATTCAGTGAACCAACAGACTACTCATACATCTAAATCTTCAGTGTGCCTCAGACACAGTGGTTGTTTTGGAGTAGATGGAGAACTGAGAAGACACCCAAAGCTCATGGGAGCACCTGGAATCCTTTTTGAGGCCTTCATAACTATACGTATTTGGACCATGTAATTATTAGCTTGTCAGGGAGCCTTATAGGATGCAGCTAATGGCATTAATGAATTCATTTTCTTGTAAGGATCATACAAAAGGAGAAGCCAAGAAGAAGGATCTGTTGAAAAATCATTTTCTTGAGTAAGATAAAAAGACAAAAATTAAATCTGTGGTCTAGAACAGGGCATGTGTAGGCTGCTTACCATGTGCACTTTTGCAATGCACCCAGTTTTGAGGGAGTGGTAAGAAAGTTATAAGGTTCTCAATTGAGGCATCTCTGCACACACAGACAAAGAAAAAAAAAAGCACCCATTGCCTTTTCTCCATAAAGTATAACAAGGAGCTGAATACTTCTCTGGAGAGTGATACAAACACCCTTAGTAGCCTGGATTGCTAAGGAAACACAAAATAGAGCAAAGCAGATGAATTAATTGTTCTTAAGCACCTGAAATTTTCTTTAGGCAAAAGTAGTATAGCATTCAGCTACCAAGCAGGGAACCACTTACAGTACTAAGCACTTGTTAGAAATTTTCAAACTAGCTGAGAAATTCTGGTGCGGATGTCACTGTCTGTGTCTATTTCTGGCTGTGTTGCTGTGCAATTAAACTAGAACTCTTTTCGGCTCATCTGAAGGGTAGGGTAGCAATAAGTGAAGATAACTTTATAGCATTTATTCCATGAGGACATTAGCATTTACAAAATATTTCCTTGTAGGAGTCTCAAAATATTTGATGTTAGTTATCATCCTCTCAAATAAGACAAAGTTTAACATCAAGAAACTGATTTGTGGCAGAAATTTTCATTCAGTAGTGATAGAATTTCAAAAAAAGTGATAGAATCTGGCACCTAATAGTGTATATCCTTTCCAGTATGTCTTGATAAAAGTTTCATGTTGATTAGTTACTTGGGCAGCTGGCCAGTGTTCTCTGCTAATTGTAGAAGACAGAACATTTATTTTGTAATAGACTTTGGAAAAAAACTACCTCCAACTTAAATTAGAAGATGCTAAATGAGAGTAGATCTGACTTGTGTTTTGAAAGAAGAGGAAAAAAAAAGAGGAAGCAATACTGACACTTCAACTTCAGCAGATGTGTCTCTTCCAATGAAGCTTTCTTGGATTTCTTTGGATTTTCAAATCAGAGATCACGGAAAGAGTTTATGGGTTTATCTGAATTATTCCATTTTGAGGAGCAGCCTTTAGAGTCAGAGCACAGAAAGGAAATAATGTGCTGCCAATATATGCTAAAATTATTTTTAACTGGACAAGAAACAATTGGAAGGTTATTTTTGTGTGCCAAAAAACCACAGAAGGTACAGCCTCTGTACCTTCATGCTGCATCTGTGTGAATTACACTTTTGCTTGTACGTTAGAGCTTGTTTTGAATCGCAGCTCTCTGGAGGCCTCCATACTGTTCTTTTTCCACAGTAAATCCTGCTTCAGTGGAGCAAAAAGATCTTCAGCTGTTAGAATTCAAGGATCTTTGTGCACTTGAGATTTTTCCTGGAGTTTTTTCTTCCTTCAAGCAAAACTTGAAGAACAGACTCTAAGAGCGCATGAACCATTGGAAGCCCTTTCAAAAGTCTCACTGAGCAAGTTGATTGGGGCCTTACACTACTCCATTAAACATTGTTACAGGGAAAACTCATTCTGCTCACATTCTTCATGAAGTGGTGTGCTGGAATGTAGAAGAGCAGCAGAAGAGCTGTTTTCTGGGAAGGCAGAAAACTTCTCCCCAAGGAGGATTTTTCCTTGACTATGGCAGCTTCCACCAAGGGAATTGGTTTAAAGAGGATGTAAGAGAATCCTGATTATGCTTCAATCACTGACAGACACAACAACTTGTATCCACTATTAATCAGTTTGTCACACATCACAGTGTGCACTGAAAATATTGTGATAGATGTAGCTCCTACTGTACATGGAGCTGACAGCAAATGGGAGATGTAGGAATTTTGCCTTCAAAAATACAGAAGTTCCCTGGCCTATTCATCCAGCATGTTACTTTTCGATTGAGAAGTGTAAC
Organism: Geospiza fortis; assembly: GCF_000277835.1. Classification (NCBI taxonomy): domain Eukaryota; kingdom Metazoa; phylum Chordata; class Aves; order Passeriformes; family Thraupidae; genus Geospiza; species Geospiza fortis. The sequence continues at coordinate 5,769,305 of NW_005054342.1, read as the reverse complement.
TCTTACAAAATTGTTCTGTATTCTACATCTTGTGGATACTTTGACCCGGCTTTTCCTCTATCTTAAAAACAGTAGGACAACCTGGGTCAATAAATTCATGTCAGGTGTAATTGAAATAGATCACGTGTGCACAAGTGGTCTTCACAAAGTGAGGATTTAAGTAAGGAAAAAATGGTAAGGAACAGAACTCTGTTAAAGAAAGCCTGGGATGTTGCAGAAGACAACCAGTGAGAAGTGGAGTACAAGATGCAACTTGGATTCAGAACAGCAGCCCTCAGTGACAGAATGGATGATCAATTGACAGGCCCTAGACCAAAGAATTTGTGTGTTTAAGTTGACAAAGATATTGGAAAAATAGTACAGCATTCAGAGGTAGGTTATAAGGAAGAATTGAAATATGAGCAAATGAAGAGCAGTTAGATAGTGAGAAGCACAATATGGGGATACTTAATCACCTGCTGCAAATACCTGTGCTGAAACCTAATACACCTTTGGAAAAGCCATACTGAGAAAAAAGAAAACTTGTCGCAGCTCATGGAATTCAAATGGACGTAAGCAGAACAGTAGAGGACAATACCATAAAATGATTTGCTGAGGGATATATTCTCTGTATTTTGGACATAGTTTCTAATTCCAACATGGATTCTCAGGCTCTGCATGGGACCTGTGGGATTCTTTTGGCAGAGTAACGAGGGGCATCAGGTTTGGTGTCCTGAAACTATCTTCTTCAGTGGCCCCATTTTAAAGTTTGCTTTCATTTTTTTGCCTGGCTTTAGTCTGTTGGAAAAACTCTAAGCAGTCAAAATAACTAAATTTTCAGGTCTAGAGCAGTAACAATTCTGAATAGTCTTTCTTGCAGAGACTATCAATCATTCTATCAGTGTCCATTTCACTCTAAGATTTACAAGACTTAGTAGGAAAGATGAGTTATAAGGACAACTATTCCCACAGTGGAATCGATTTGTCCTAAATGCTCAGCAGAGTCAGGAATAATTATGAAAAACAGCCAAAGAAAGTATATTTCAGACTTAGATTTCTAAGTCATAAGCAGAAGATAGACAGGTGGTGTATGACTGCCAGAGGAAACATGGATGGTCATGTAAACAATTGCACAGTAGCTAACAGGAATATAGGACAGGAATTAAACAGCCCTGCAGACACCGAGGGGAGAGAAGGAGGAGGGGATAAGGTCCCCCAGGCACTGGTGCAGAGATTTCCTTGCAGCACACAGAGATCCATGCTGGAGCAGATGTACTCAGTGCAGGCTGGGCACGAGCCCACCCTGCAGCAGATGTGTGGGTGCCCTTCAAGCCACCCCTGGGCTCTTGGACAGGGGGATTGGAAGAGTGGCTGCATGAGCATCCAGCAGCCAGCCAAGGTTAACCCAAGGTATTGATCACCACTTTCAAGTTCTGCATACTGGTGCCTTCTTTGCAGCATATATAATTTACACAAGTATAGCCAAAATAATTGCAATTATTAATTATTTTCGTGCATTTTTAAATTGCTGCTAGTTCAGTGCCCTAAGCCAAATAACATCAGGGAGACATTTAGGAAAAGGCTTAGAAGGATAAATTCATTCTTGCAGTCTATCTCTAAATTTTAGTCAACTTCCCAATTCCCTCACATTGTGCCAGACAGTTGTTGTGTTTAATTACAAACATTAATACATTTCTCAGTATGAAGCACACTTGTGACTTTTACCTTAGACACTAATAAGTTGAGTTTGATAGCAGGAAAAAGAAAACTTCAAACATTGACATCGTTAAGGTTAATAACACAGTAGTTTACCAAAGAAGCTCCATGCCCTAATTTGAATTGATTATCTAAATAGTTTCATTACAGGATGCTAACTAAATCAAACCCATTGTTTCACAAAGAAATGACTTTGCTATCCTAATTATTAAGGTAAAACATCTGTGCACTTTGAATCTTGCTTTTGACTCCTATCACTTTGTGAGGTAAATTATAAATACAAAAAATATTTAAAAGAAAGTTGGATACAGAGTGAAAGAGTCCATGGATATCAATGAATCTTTACAATTAAGAGGAACAGAGCTTACAGTTAGCTAATTCCTTCAAATGAATGCAATTTAGACTTAAGTATAGCCCCCCCTTTTAAAGGATAATTCTTGTAACCTTGCATTCAACACAGAATTAATTTTGCAGTGGCATGGGAAAGGAAGTAAATGTAGGGGTTTTTGGAAAGCTGAGATCCTTATGCTGAAAAGTTACAATAAATGTTTCAAATACCTTCATGATTTTTTTTACTTTCTCTTTTTTTCATTAAAATACACACAGACCTTTTCCACACACTGCTGTCAGGTCAGAGTCTCTGCTCAGCACTCAGCATCCAATCCCCAGCCCAGGCTAAGGGAGCTGAGAACAGGGACACCCAAAAAGCATGGAAGGAAATGTGAGGCTCATGGCACAAGGGGCTTCATGGCGAGAACATCTGTATCCAGCAGCCTTTATAAACTTCAGGATTAATAGGGGGACATTACTTGCCTACAGTGGTCAGACCAAATGTAGATTTGCGTGGGGGAGAAGTCAGTGAGACAGTTTTGGGGGAGATAGGAAGGGCAGAAGAAGATGGAAATAGCATGGGCTGAGATGTGGGGATGCAGAAATCTCTTTGTAAACTTAGGCAAGTCCTGCGCAAGGGAAACATCTGGTGGGAGTGAGGTGAGCAGAGAAGGGGAGGAAGTGACACCCCCAGCAGGACAGAGTCTTCATCAGTGTGCTGCCCAGGCGCTTCTAGAGATGATGCAAGGAAATGTCCTTCTGTTTTCTTGTTATTGTGCCTTGTCCTTTCTTTCAGAAACCAGTTCTCAGGTGGCTCAAACAGATGTTACATACTTACTGGAGTCTCAATGTCTCTGAAAGTGCAAAGCCACATGTGTTAAAATTCAGTGCAGGAGCTACTGTCAGAAAAATCCCAGCACTTAAGCTCACCAGCTCTCAAATATGCAGTAACACAGTCTCCTTAACCATCCTTGCACACAATAGGTCTTAATTATGCTCCTTTCACTGAATTTTTACAACAGACTCCTCCAGTAGTCCTTGTACCATACTGCAACAACTTCAGCTGTGTTTATGGAAACATTTCCTGCTGGTGGGGTATATGAAAACAAAGGCATTTAATGAAGGGTCTGCAGCAACCTTGGAAGAGCAGCACTTTTGTCTGCTTTAGATCACATTACACAATCTTCTTTAAATGGTTTTCATTTGCATCAGGGATACACAGCCTGAAGAATGACCTACTTTTCCTGCAATATTTGCCTTGCTTTTAATTATAGCAATTATCATGCCCTGATCGCTGGCATAGTCCCCAGAATGTTGACTTTTTTCTTAATGTTATTGTTATATAGATTACACAGACTCCTTGCCAGCATGTTGCCCTCTAATTATCCAGCTGAAGATGTTGCCTATGCCTCAGACAAGCAGGAGGGTTTTGTGTGGAGGCTCTTTGAATATTTTTCAGGAGGCTGCTGTACAGCAATCGTTATACATAGGCTCCTTTGGGGGACAGGTACAGCTCCATTTTTGTCCTAAATACCCTCCTATTTTTCAAATTTCTTTTTTTTTTCATATTGTTCCTCCCTCACTTTCAGTGCAGCCTTTTTAACAAAGTGTATAACACAGAAAGAGCAGCCTGGAAACCATTGAATGGCTGGCACAACTCTCAGTCTACATATAGCAGTATACTTTTTATATTTTTAGACAAACGCATTAGGAAGTTTTTACTTTACAAAGGTATTTCATGTCTTTTTATTAACTAAATTATTAGATTTCTTTTAATGTCTTTATTAAATAATTTAACCTGAAAATTAATCTAGGTTAATTATATTACCATTCAGCAACAGAAGAATTTGTATGTGGCTCAAGCGATTAGGAGAGTGAATCAAATTTGTTGTCACACCAGAGAGGACAGGAGTAATACTCTTCTGCTTCTTGAAGCAAACCAACATTTCCTGGTTTCAGAGTAACAAATATTTGGGCTTAAAAAACAGATACTAGTAAATATTGCTTTTGCCAGAAACATAGTAAAGAGAGGAAATATTCTTACATCATGAATATTATAGAAGTGATTGCATGACTTGATTAATGGAAAACTGTTTCAAAAACTTTCCTGTTAGAAAATGCCGTTGTTACTGCCTCAGAGTCCTCCTTCTTCCCCAGTCTCAAACCTTGCTTGCAACTCAGTTCTGCGTCCTTATTAAAGAATCTCAATTAAAGAGTGAAGTTTTTTTGCTGGTTGTGTCCTTACCAGGACAATCAGAAAGTCATTGACTAGGCTAGACAAGGAGGGCACAGCTGGTCATCATCTGATTTTACAGGTGTCTTTCCTTATTTTCCTTCTTTGAAGGAGACTCTACATTTATGTGTGAAAAGCCTTGGTCTCATACTCCAACAATATTGCTGGGCAAGGAACAGTTAACTGACAATGTTTTTATATTTATGAAAGTAACTGAAAGATGTAGTAGATGTATTATTGAAGCCATATCAGAATTGCTGCTACTTCTACACTGTCTAATAATTTAGTTTCCCATTTCATCCCTCGGTGAACTGATCATATAATTGCTCATGCGGCAGAAATGTTAATTTTCTTATGGCAACTTTCTTTTGGAACAAGTGATGTGCTCCGATTAAGAAAAACAAATGAAAACAAAACCCTGGGTTTGCTTCTGAGGGAAGTCCAGCTCAGGAACTACTCCCAGTGGGCAGCACGGAGGATTTAGTCTGTCTACACAGCCTACTTCAACTCTATCATAGCAATTTTTGCACCTCCTGATCTGCAGCTGCCCCCACACCACATTCCAGGACAAACACTGCATACCCAGGTTTCATGCCAAAGCCCACATCACTCGAGAAATTTGCATCTGCAATAAACTTTACATAAAAAACACTGGTTTGTGGTAGCTAAATAGGTACCTCACACATCCTGGCTGTGTGCTTTATAAAGTGGAGCCAGCTGCTCTGCTCTGGAGGGCTCTCCGAGGAACTCTGCTCTCAGTTGCTCCACACCATTTAGCGAGGAGCTGAAGACCATTTCTGAGAGCAAACAAAATTTTGTAGCATAGGTGCAGCCAACAAGAAGTCCCAGCTGTAACCCTGCCCCAGTGTCAGCTCTAATTCTTACGCCAGATGAGCAGGCCCTGTTCCTACAACGTTATTCTTGTTCTGGCAACCTCTGGGACAGATCTCAGGTGTACCAAAATATCTTGCCTGGGGAAGGCAGGTGGCCTAAATCTGCCAGTTCAAGTGGGGCTCGGCACCTCCTGACAAAACCCCTCGGGTCCTTGCTTAAGGCATGTCCATAGCCATGCTCATTCCTTGCCCACCAGGGACATGAAGGGACAACTGTAGACAGTAAGAGGTGTCCCACCAAACAATTTGGTTTTGTGGCTTGAAAGACTTCTGCCTCTTCTCCCTTCCTTTGATATTAAATTGTTTTTATTGCTTTAAATTCATTCACATTTCTTTATGTCTGCATGCCATGTTACATGTTGCCATTCATTTCTTCATTCGCCAAGCCAGTCCTTTGGTTGTTAAGTAGTGATGCTCTATAATAAACATCAAACCCCGTGGACACAGCAGGAGGCTTTTGACAGTTTAATTTTATTCCACAAGGCATGAAATTCTCATTGTGCTCCATTTGTGATTTTTTTTTTAAACCTGTGAAGGCAAATTTTTTGGTTGATTTCATCTGTTTACAAGCCAAGGAGTTGTATTCCTTTGGGGTGCTGTAAAAGGCTGACCACTTATGCAGACATAAACAAGGTGTGGGGATTAACAGGGGATTGAGAGGACATGGCTTTCTGTAAATACAGTAGGAAAAGATCCATTTTAAATAATGCTTTCCTTCCCAAGGTGTTTAAGTGGGGTCATGGCACACGTGTACAAAATGGAGATAAACTCTATCACATCTTTCTTGCCAGGAGGGAAAATAGAGCCTTTGCAGACACAGACCCTGCTGTTAGCTCTGCACAATAACTCACCGCAAAAATGCAATGAAGGCAATCAGCATAGAAGTGGCTTTTCCCAGAGTTAAATGTTAAAATGTGTCAGAAATCTTAATTATTAAATTTTCATCTATACCCATAAATTTGGTCTGATTTAAATAGTGTGAATGTGTGTATCAACTTTCAATTTAATGATGATTTGCCTTTCCTTATTAACCTGTTTGAGAGATATTTAAGTACCACTGAAGTAAGTAAGTCTAAAACTAATTCAAATATCTTACTTGAATCTCATTAATCCATTCAAAATTTAGCCCAGATTTGAAACACCGCAGTGCTCGTTTTGGACAAACTGTATGTACTTCAATGAGATAAACCAATCTCTCCATTATTTATGGTTATGATTTCATTTGCTACTAAAATAATGTATCTTTACACAAGCATAGACAAGCAGACATACTTGACAATGTTATTTAAGATGGGGACATTTCAAAGGACTTTTCAATAGGAAAAGTCTGAATTATGATTCTGACCCTTTTGTTCCAGGAGCACTCTTTTGTGGAAGATCTTGTTATTTCTTGTTTCTTGTTATTTCAATGTCTTCCCTGCTGCTGGAACCTTCACTCACCTGCTTTACCCCTGTGGGCTCACCTGGGCTCAACAGGTCTAAGTTCTCATCATGGGGAGCCAAAACAACTGATTTTGAAGCAATGCATTATTTATTCAAAGGCAGAGGGAAGGAGTTCAACAGTGCCACTTCTGTATTTCTTTGCAGATCAGGGAGATCTGCTCAGTTCAAATCCAAATTCTCTAACTCCAGATGGGAAGAGGTAGAAAACCCCTGAAGTGCTTCTCCAGCGATGCGTCTGACTGCTGCTTCCTACACACTGCTCTTGTTTAACAGACAAGGAAATCTGATAGACTGGTTGCACTCTGACTTCAGGCACTTGAGTAGAGAGAAGAACACTTTGCTAGCCCTGACTGATTAGCTGATGACCTTCCATTAAAAAGCTATATTGTAAGGAATCATTGATTCCATTCTCCCCGATTGTACTTCACCCTAGATATTATTTTAATTAATTTTTTCCTCTCTCTCAAACTCTGAAAGCCTCTTTTCATTTCACTTTATCTCTTATACTTCTATAAAAGTTGTAAGGTGCTCTCAGTCAGCAACAGAGTTCCAGAAGAAGTAGGACATAAAAGAGAAAAAGTCCCAAGAACAGCCTTCCAGTTCTGGGAAGTTCTTGATCATCATGTAGTTCAGAAAATACAGAACTTGAGTGATATGGCACTCAAAAACCAGAGAATAGTGTAGGTTCTGAAGTGTCTTTCAAAGGAAAAATGATATCTATTGAAAAGCTTTGGAGAGTCAGCCCTGAGAGTTGCTTTCCAAACATTTGTTTAATTTAATTTTGACAACAGAGCAGCTCAAGACAATTCAAAGAGGTTTATAACATCTTGTTCCTTCCTCACTTCTTCTGAAGTTTTAATGGGTTCTCTGAAAGAGAATGAAACTATGCAAAGGAGCCACAGAAGGTTAGTTTCCAAATTACCTAGATAGCATGTTCTCATCCACATATTTCTTTTCTCTCTCCTGTCTTGTGGCTGTTCTACAGGAAATGCCCTGAGAGCTATTAGACACTCATGGGCTCTGTTAGTTCTGTGTTGAAAAACTATCGTCAGATGTGCTTTCCAACCTGAATGAAAGATTACCTTCCTCTGCAGCAAGTTTCCATTTCAATTGAGCAGTTAATTTGCATTTGCCATCTAATGATCCTGTTGCTCTTCCCGCACAGCAGAGCCATGGAAGAGGTTAAGAGTTCCACCAGGGAAGGTGGTGATTTGAGTTGAACCTTTCAAGCTCCAGTGTTTCTTAAGAGAGCAAACCACATATCAAAGCAGAGTTTTACCTAGTTGCTTCCCCACTGGGTGCAATATTTTTTCCATTCAGTAGCTGCTGGCATAAGATTGCTAAATGGCACCCAATTTCCATAAGACCACTTTTTCTAAAGCCTCAGTGTTAGCAGATGGTTGAAGTACTACAGGTAATATGTAGCCAAAAAGAACCTATAATGGTATAGGTTACTACAAAAAAATTATTACAAGTCTGAGACGGTTGCATTAGTCATCACTAACATTTCTTAGGCTAGTAGCAGGAAAACTTTTACAGCCCTTCACATTGTCATATAATACCTGTCCCCACAGGTTTTTAAAACAGGCATAAAAATCCAGGAAGGCCAGAATTTTTGTAATTCTTTTCTGTCATTCATTTCTTAAATATTTAGTACCCCTTACTAACACTAGGCAAGAAATGGCCACCACTGTAATATGAAGTTGCTTCTGAAAATGATGAATGCAACGGCCATTTTCTGGGAAATAAAGACATTCCTCATGTTTTTGATAGGAATATAGAGTCTAACACAAGTAAATCTAGACTAAAAATAAGAACTTCTCTGTTCCTGTGCAAAGTCTGAAATAAGTCAAGAGAAGTACCTTTTTATGTGTGCCTTTCTTCTCCCCATTCAAATGAAAAGAAAGACTATCAACAATGGTCAATTTTTACACTCTTCATACTCCCTCACCACCTCTCATAGTAAATAAGGGGGCAGTATGGCTGTTCAGGGAAAACATTAACGATTCAAAAGATTTGCAATGCAGATATCACCAAAGGAGGAGACTTCTCTCTAGCAGAGTGATAAATATTAAGATTAGATTAGGAAGGCAGAGTGGTAGCCTTTCAGTTCACACCTCCTGCAGCCCACAACACTTCATCTAATTTGCTCTCATCACCAACCCCGTTTATAAATGAAGAAGCCACATACCTCAGTATTTATAGGTCAGAGCTGCAGATCTATTTAGCGGCATTATGAATTCTGTAAATCAAGTCACATCATAAACTATGAAAGGGTTCAATGGCGTCACAATAAAAGGAGAGAGAATTTATTGCCAGGTAGCAAAAAATATTATAGATTAGTTTTTTCTCTTGCCTAAAATGGATGTGTTGAGAGGGCAGGAGAACTACGATTAACATCCTCATATGAAGCAGAACCTTCCGTAGGCAGCCAGGAGTGATGAGATGAACCATTGGTATGATTCATTTTGATAATTTGTTCCCCTGCCTGTCTGGTAAACCTGCCCTGGAAATAGATAGTGCAATTCCACCCAGTTCTGCTGGAGGACATGGAAGGGAAAACAGAGACAAAAGAACAGAGTGTCAAGCACTCATATGCTGCTGTGCCCCACTTTTGGAACAGCTTCTTACAAGTCCTTTAGCAGCTGATGATGGGCTCCTGTTTTAGGACATTCACTTTGGCTCCAGCACTCCTCAGGTTCACTCCCCCAGTTGCAGCACCAGGGATAGAGTAATAAATATATTGTTTCCCTGCCTCTGAACTGGGTGAATCCACATGCTCTGACATGCAGTTACTGACAGGAGCATGAAGTGCTGGATTTGAAGGGAAACCTAAAAAGACAAAATGGTCTGATTGACATCTCCCTTTCCAGCTAGGAGTTTCTGGAGAAAAGGGAACCAGCTGACTTTAGGCATCTCCTGAAAATTAATTTTTAAACGCTTAATGAGGAAAAAACTCCATGCAGCAACAAGTTCAATGCTTGAAGGACCATTTGCTGTTGTTTTTTGCCTTGCAGCAGCTTTTGTCAAGTTGACACAAGCATGTGTAGGGCATGCACTTGGCCCAGGTGTTTTCATTTGAGATAAAATGCTGCTGTAATGATCTTGTTTATAATTTGTGCTGCCTGAATTTCTGGGTGACTTTTATTGCTGGGGGTCCCTTGGATTCAGTATTGCTCTTGACCCTGATTCCGTGTTTGGCTTCTGGTGTTAGCATTCCCTGTTGGTAATAGGTGTGAAATATAAGCAGGAGCAGCCATACAATCCAGACCTGTATTTACCCCAGACATAGCATTATCCTCAGACCTTTCTATCAATCCTTGAGCCTTCATTGATAGCTATGTATTACCATACCTCTGTTTTGCTGGCAAATGCACAAAAAATGAATGCTTGGAAATCCCACTGTTTTTAGAACTGAGCCTGCTTCTAATTTTTTGTATTCCCTTTATAGAATGGGATTTAATTTCCAAGAGCAAGGTAGTCCTTATATCACCTCAGAGAATGATATTTGTTTTAGTCAATAATCTGCCATGACTGGAAAGTGTAAAACCAGAAACTTTGTTTCTGCATTATTTGTCCAATTTTGGTGGGTTTGGACTCTATATTTTTTAATACAAATAAGTAGTCTTGGCCATGGTTAGTTTCAGGGAAAGTTTATGTCTGGGAACATTTCAACATCAGATTCTTATTGAATGACAAAGCCAAACTGGAGGTTGTCATCCAAATTGGTCACAGTGGAATCACAAGACACTGTGGTTTTCAGAAGGAACCTCAAAGCTGATGAAATTTAGCTAAATGTGTACAAGTATGTGTTATGTCTTTGTTTAAATAAGCAACATACTGAGCATTGAATATGAGGTACTGAGTAGCCTTTAAGGAAATGAGCCTTCTGTTTCCAATGTGGAGCATAAATTTTATAGCCAATTAATTGTTATTTAAAGAATTATTCTTTAAATTTAAATTCATGTCTGGCTAAAAGTGGAAATTGTTTGGGAGATATAGCTCTGCAGTAAGAGCTGTGTGTGGTTATATGAGAACTTTGAGTACTCAGCTAGCACATTTGAAAGATCCTTGAACTTTGTTGCAGACCTTGTCAGCAATGAGAGAAAAAATATCTCAGAAGCTATTGAAAGTGTCATTCTCTTAGTTTATTCTTGTGTTCCCTGGGCACAGAGATGTATTTTGAATACATTAGGCTTTGAGGATCTATGTAGCTGAATGGAAATTTGAAGATGCAAACAAAAGGGAAAACTAAATGTTCAGGATAAGACAAGGTGAAACAAGCAAACGTTAAGCAAAAGAAGAGGCAAGAAAATCATTATTTTCAACAGTGAGTTCTCCTAAATCACAGAAAATTCTCCTAAATGAACTTGGGGAGACCAACACACTGATGGAAGCATCCAAAGCCAGTCTGGACCTGCATATATCAATGCCATGTTGTTTCAAATGTACCTCAATGAGCAGTCTAGATATTTGTCAAATGTGCACACCCTTAATTTTCAAAGAAGGAATTGTCTGAATATTAGAAGTCTGATATCAAACCTGTAAGATATTTCTGGCAGGAGCTGGAAGACATTATGCACCAGCTAATGGCAGTTGATATTGGATCTGAGTGCTAATGGTCTCCATAAACATTCTGTACCCTCAAAAGGAGAGAGCACTCACTGAGTTAGCAGCTGGCACTAGGTTGGAAAAGAGATCTTTACATGCTGGTGGGTAGAGTTGCCATTCACAAGAACCGCAATGAAAGAATCAGTTGAAAGAAGTAATGAAATTCAACAAATTAAAATAAAATTCCTGAATCTGGGACAGGAATACTCCATTTAACTGTGCAGGCAGTGAGCAAGATACTAAGGAGCGGCTTTGCCCAAAAAGACCAGGAGAACCTGGTATACAGCAGGCTGAGCATGAGTCAGCATTGTGATGAAGACTAGCAGAGACTAGACTGTATTAGCAAGAATATAGCCAGGAAGTGTTTATTCCTTTTTACCTGGCATTTGCAAAGCTTTGGGGGGGATTCTGTGTCAGCTTTTGCTTTCCACATTCAGGAAGGACATCAATAAGCAGAAGAGAGTGTGTGGAAGGACCACTGGGAAGCACATGATGAGTGGAAGGACACTGAGGGGCCTTGGCTTGGTCAGCCTGCAAAAGAGAAGGCAAAAGGAGGAATTTAACTATTTTCTGAGGGACCTTGTAAGAAAGAAGAGCTGGATGCTTTCCAAAGGTGCAAGGACAAGAGCTGGTGGCTGCAAGCTTGGGAAGGGAAACTTCACATGGATATATAGGGGGAAAAGATTCTTCTCATAAGTGTGGGTCAGCACAGCACAATGTTGTCTCAGGATGTCATGGAACAGTTTGGAGACATTCAGCATCTGGTGGGAGAAGGCACTGAGTCACCACACCTAAGTTTGATGCCAGCCAAAAGAAGAAATTATAAATATGTTCAAAATGATGATAATCAAAGGAAGATGGGGAAGGAGCTTTTAGAATGTTCTAAGCTTTTAGCTTACAATGAGGACTGCCAGTAAAATAAAGGAGCTAAACTCAAAAGTAGTAACAGCAAAATTTTTTCTTGCATTATGACATATTGGATAAAACACTGAAGTTACAGTTTTAAAAGATTGATACAAATGTCTGGAGAATTACAGGGATAAGTAGAATAAGAACAGCTTTATTAGTTACAGTACCAAGAAAGCAGAAAAGAAGAGAGATAGAACTCCACATTTTGGTTTTAAAGAAGTTCTAGACATCTGAAACTCACATGAAGTCTGTGTCAGGGTAACTTAGACCTTGTCTCTCTGCTGCAGAATGTTTTCAACCGTCCCAGACAAGAATTTATGTTTTAGGATATCCAAAACAATCCCTTCCAAAGCAATAGAAAAGTGCACACAAACTTTTTAAAAACAGAATCAAGATTTTCCTATATAAAGACATGATATTCTTATATCTTATATATATATATGATATATATGATATATATATGATATATATATCATATATATATCATATTATATATGATATATATATATATCTTATATATTATATATTCTTATATCTTATATATGATATATAAGATCCAAAAAATATTAACAGAGGCCTCAAGTAACAATCAAAGAAATTTTTGTTCTTTACAGCCAACAGCCAAGGCCAGAAAATTTTTTTTATTCATTAAATAATTGATCAATACAAAAGTACTAAAATGTCTCTGCTTCCCTTAAAGTTATGCTAAGATCATAAAACTTTGCTGGGAAGTTTGAGCATAGGTCTTGCCAAACTGCATCAAAATATCATGTACTGCTTGCAAACATGGCCAGCAGTGATGTTTGAGGCTCCGTCAGAATAAGCTTTGTCTTTGATGTGAACTGGGAAATGCTTCTGCTGGACTCCCCTGGAGCTCTGGGGCTCAGGAGTGCTGCCCTGTCCCGGGTGGGGTTTCCTGGCCCCAGGCCATGTAGATGAGATCCATCTCCTCAAAGTTCCCTTGCTTCTTGAGGCTGACTTTTCATCAGGTGGAGCCCAGGTGTGGGGATGAGGAAGCACAAGGGCATGACCCTGCAGGTTCCCCAGCCTGCAGGGCTCCCCAAGACCACCACCAAGGGAGCACCCCTGGAGCTCACGTTAGAAGGTAAGAGCAGCCACTGGGATTTATTCCTTCCTTACAACAAAAAATGGCTCAATTATTGCCCATTTTAGCAGAGAATTTAAACACACCAAATTTACATATGCATGTACATCTGAAGATATGAGAGGCATTTAAATGTAGACTTAGGCACCTGGACAATTGAAGCATCATTGAATACACAGACATTTCTTCTTTGGGTTTTTTTTGTTTGTTTGTTTGGGCTTTATTTTGTTTCTTGGGTTTTTTTTTGTTTGTTTGTTTGTTTGCATGGAATTTTCAGAAAGAGCAATCCAGAAGTAAAGAGTAGTTAAAAAGTAATTTTATTAAAAATTACAGGCCATTAAAGATATATCTGAGCAAGAAGACAGAGAGTTTTGTTCTATTGTTTTTTCACTACTACAAAACGCAAAGTGAAAAAATGAAGTCAGGTAGGCTTTAAATGTGCAGCACTAAATTCATAACTGGAATCATAATGAAAGACCACAAAGTCTTATTGAATTTCACAACACTTTCAAAAATTCTATCATTATCTATTTATGAGACTCATTTAAAGGCCTCAGCAGAACTCAGCATCTGCAGATTATATAAAGAATGAAATTTTAAGGAGCAGTAAATATTCAAATTAATATAAAAATTATAACATATAAAATTCACTATAATACTGCAGTGAACTCCTTGCAGGGTTTCTCAGTCTTATTGTACCATCAGCTCTCTGAGCTGTGGACTGAACAAACCCAGTTAAATTAAAAATTCAAAAGCTCTCGAGACTCACATTGACATTCAGGTACTTTGGTGTTTGGACATTCACATTGCACTGATTTAATTGGCTATCTAACAGCAATCTCCACTCTTTAGGAAAGGGAGCACTTCACAAGAAACAGTCAAGAAGTTTGCTTGTGCACTTATGAAATATATAAATATGTCTGGAAATTAATCTATGCACTCTCCCATCTCCCCTACAAATGACATCTGCCCATACTACAGCGTTGAAACCACTTCCTTTAAATTTGCCATGTGCTTCACTTCTCCTGAATGATACATCTTTTCATAACTGGTGACTCATTCATTTCCCATATGTATTGTTTTTAAAATATTAGTGTCAAGGAAACACATATAATTATTTCAAGTGAAACTACATTTTTCTGATTTTTGTATTAATGAATGACTCCATTGTAATGATATTAGCTCTGCTGAAAAATAAGAGAATACATGAGGTAATTTTATAGCAATTCCTACGGCTTTATTGCTTAACAGTCATGCAGAATTCCTTCACTTCTAATTTCTTTTGCCCATCAACACTATAATCAAGTGTATGCTTATTTTACTTCTGTTATGTCCTTATTTAACCCTTATAAATATCCTTTTATCTTTCAGTTTTGACTCTTCTTGACTTATGAGTGTTTTGATAAACTTCAAGATGTCAAAGGTTCCCAGTTTTTAACGAACATGTTCTTATTTTTACAGTCCCTCTCCTTGTGGAGGGCATTCCCTGGAGAGACATGTTTCAGGCAATTGGAAGGCTCAACATTAGGACATGTAAATGTTTAAATTATGGCTTGCAGATCAATGACAAGAAATAGGACATCTATTTCTGGTAACATTGTGGATTTATAGTTATGAGTCAAGGCTAATGCAAGGTGAACTCCTCCCTTTATGATCACTGGCACAAATGCATTAGCTCATCCATGAATTTAAAAATCGACCTCCAGACAGTTAGTTGGTAATTTGGCACCTTGCTTTGATTGTATACAATTTAACAAAAGAACATCCAGCACTAATTCAACAGTAATATTGCTTCTGCCTTTCAGGAATGATTTATTCATTTGGATATGATGTCCAAATTGCATTTTCTAAAGGAAGGGTGTTTACTTTGTTTGCAGTTTATTGCCTTACTTCTCAAGGACATGGCAAAAGTAAAATTGTTGCTACTGATTATTAGGTTGAATGGAAATATGTCCTGAATGATGGTCCTCTGTACAGAAATCCCTGTGGATGGACAAGTGGATGGGTGGTGGTTGTTGCATCGTGCTTTCTGAACCTTTACAGCCTACCTCATCTGGGAACTACTGATCCAACTATCAGCCACATAAAACAGGCAAGGGTTCTGCACACCCTATGGATGCACCAGCCCTTTGCACTGCCTCGTTCTTGCAGCTGTGGCATGGCCATCTCAGCACTCCAGGGTTCACCACACATGAGGCTCTGCCTTGCCTGTGTTGAGCTCCCTTGTAGTCCAGCTATGTGCTGTTGTAGTGTCAGAGCTGTTTTTCGCCAGTGAAACAGGCTTGGTTTTGCCTAAATTACAAACAACAATCTGTAAACTGAAGTACAGAAATGTATTGCACTGTTTTCTGTACTCCAGATGCCATCCTTACTCTGATCCTAGAGGAAAAGGTTTTCCATTCTCACCATTGCCTGCAGTGCTGACACAAGGCTTGACTTACTATTATGTACAATATTTTTATTGTCAGGACAGAACTAAGAATTAAGAAAGTGGATCATTGTACATATATTTTCACATTAACAATATACTTATTGTTAATTTTTTAATCACACAGCTTAAGTGTTCAAGTATCAGAGACTTGTTATATTATTGACATTTCGACTGAATTATTGACTCTCTTCTCAGCTTACTCTTTCTGTCTGGGGTTTTCACTAAGCTTAGCTGCTTGCTGCCCAAATCCTTTGGAAATTCATTACATTAGTTATTGTCCCTAAGACTGTCTCAGATGTGGCCACCCAAGTACAAATTAACATTCATTCTTGTCCTACCTTGTAGCCATAGCCCTGCTGGATATATGGCAAAGAGCACTTCAAAAGGATGTTCTCTAAAGGTGGCTATCTGCTCCACTAAGGAGGTCATGCAGGTGTAGGTCTAAGTTGTCTCTGCAGCTGTGAATCTCACACTGACTACTCATGAGTGCTACACTCTCTCAGTCCTGTGTGTTGGGGTCTGCAGGTAGCTCGTGAGAGGTCATCTGAAAGGATTCTGTGCGTTGGACAGCATATTCTTTTTCTCCACTGGATGCATGTGAATAGATAAAACCAAGAATGCCATCCAGAGGGTTATTGTAATTTTTTAGTTGTGGTTTTACTTTCTTTGTTTGTTCAGTTGGTTGGTTGGGTTGGTTTTATTTTGAGGATTAGCGCAGAAGTCTCTTTTTCCCTGTTTGTCTCTCTCCTTTTCTCACTGCTTTTCATTAATTTTCTTTGGTTGATAATCTGTGGGGTATTTACACTGAGGGTGATTTTATTTCCTCTTTCTGTTTTTTGCCTTTTCTCAGGATACCCTCTTTTACACTGTAACCTTCCAGCGCCTGTAGTCTTCCAGTATGCAAAGCCTCTCCCCTCCCTACAATGTGCATAATAAATCTGCACCGATGAGAAGCTTACTGGGGAAATGTGAAACAGCTGTAAGGCAGGGGACCAAAGAAAGGCTCTGTCTCACCTTGAAACCAGTCTGTTACCTTTGCTGGGATCTCAGAAACAATGTGCATCTCCTCCTTTTTATAAATTCTTCTAGGTGTTTGCACAATAGAAGATGGGGAGGTCAGATGCCAAAGCTTTGCAACAGAAGTGAATTTGCAGCACCCTGCCTTGGCCTTACAGTTCCACCAGCAAAAATGAGAAAATGGACCAACAGTGTCAGAGACTCTTCAAATACTATGGAAGTAGCATATTGGTTGCCTCTTCCACAGTTTTAAAGCTGAGATCATGGGAAATCAAAACCCACTACAACACCACCATCTTTATTTTTGAAACATGTATTTTTATTCCCACATATTATTCAGCTTTTTATTTGGCAATGTCACTTCTGTGGCCACAGTTGTGCCAGGCACAAGGAGTATGTATTGACAGGGCAGGAGGGAGAGAATGAGAGAAACTGAAAGTTTAAGTTAGATATTAGGAAGAAAAATCTTTACTGTGACAGTGGTGAGACACTGGAACAGGTTGCCCAGTGTATGCAGGAGCAAAGGTAGTGCAAAGAAACCTCTCAGAGAAAGGGAGGGTTCGAGACCAAAATCCCAGGCTTGACTTTGGAATTGCAAGTATGTTTTCCTCATGTTTGTTATGGATTTTGTGCCCTGATGACCAAATGAATAAAAAACTCCCTACAGAACTTGTTGGAGAGAACCTTGATGTCAGGAATAGCATGCCAAATTATGCTCTGGATAACCTCATGACAAGTGTATGTTAGGAAGGATTCCACCTGTCAGGCACTCACTAAATGTCAGTGAGAACCTAAATTTCCTAGAATACAGCTTCTGTCTTAAAATATAATTTAAATTTTGAAAGCATTTATTCTTTGCAAATCCAGTCCAATTTTGTCTCATGGCATGGATGATAAATTTCCAGCCTCCACAATCAAGCATTTATTAGAATTGTAATCTAGTTATTTTAACATAGAAAGGGATTTAGTAATCTCTAAAAATTGATGATCTCTTTAGGCAGAGCCAGAGATGACACTGTCTTCCAGATTCAGGTAAACCTCCTGTTGAAATGAAAGGCAGTTTCACATGGGCAAGGACTACAATGTATGCTCAGGCTCTGGCACTGCTGTTAGGCTGCTGGTTTAAAAAGGTGACATGTTTGAACTGGGATTAAAGGCCAAGTCACCAAGCCCCACCTCTCATCACACATGTGGGTTCCAAGAAGCCTGTGCTGGATAACATTGTCACAACATTTTAGTTTTTTGTAAGATCACTCAACAAATAGTAATTTGTTATTAAATCATTTGACTTTTATTTCACTGGGGACTGCACTAATTTATAAATTGTAGCAGCTGCATTTTTGCATTTTCCCAGCTGCTACCACGTATAAAATTTGGAAATCCTCTGGCACAAATGAAAACAGTGTGTTTATCTTTTTGAGAGCACTAGGTAGGCAAAACTGTAGTTCCTTAAACTGCTGTTTAAGAAAAATGTGCTAAAAAGTCTTTTCACCCTATCATTTATTCAAAGTTGAATCTTTTATATTCTGCCATTGGGTCACATCACAGGCATGTCTAAGGATCTTGGTGGTCTTTTCAAGAATGACATATTTGATAATCTCACCACTATTTCTAAGTAGAGTTCACAGTAAAAGCTGCATTAGAGCAGTGGTAGAAGGTGAGTCTCTTTCATGGGTCACAGAGGGTATGAGAGTTATCCCCGTAATGCCTCCACTCACTGTGCTACTTGCACCTCTTGTTCTGGAAGTCTCTGGACAAAGAGGACAGGAACACAAAGCAGTCAAACCACTTCTTAGACAAGGTGGAAGAATGCTGTATCATATGTCATTTTAATAGGTAAATTCACCTCCCATAGAGTAATTTTTTTGCTGCCATCTGCAGATGTGCTTATAAGATGGACATGGACAAAACTGTTACCAGAAAATATATCTAGATATTATTGCCTGTTAATCCCAGCAGGCTGCACTGCTATAAACTCAAATGTCTGTCTAATCAACTGAAACTAATTAAATAGCAGCTTTCAAAGTCATATTGATTCAGCTTTACAATTCCTCCACTTCTGTAACAAGATAATGCTAACCTTAATTTTTTTTTTGTATAACTACACGAGAAAAGTGCTTCCGAAAGCTATAATAAAGTCAAAATAAGAAAACCCAGCTAAGGTTTCTGAGTGCCAGAGGTGCAAGTATTGATGGAGAATAGCATTTTCTTCTCTCTCAGGAAACTTCCTACCAAGGTTCCCTCCATTGTTTGAGATAAAATTTCTTGGTAAAATGTGAAAGAGCTTGAAGTTGGTGCAATGTTTGGGAAATTTTTACAGCTGTTTTTTCTTGAACAAAAATCCATCTTCATCTCAGACCTTGTTTGCTGGGCAGTAACTAGTGGGGAATAATGCCAGCTAACAGAGAGGAAAGGGTCTAATGGAACAAAATTTCAATTTAGAACCCTGAGAGTATAATAAACAGAGGACTCTGGCTGCCATACCGGTTTGCAGCTTCCACAGGTCAACATTGCAGAGGGGTCATTGGCAGAAGAGTGCTTAAAACTTCTCCAGAAACGTGTGTTTTTACCTTAAAACCGTAGGCAGTAGGTAGGGACAGGCTATGACATTTCTGTACAGAGGATCATGTGCTTGTGTAAAGAGGGAAGGTCTGATGAAGGTGGTGCAATAAAGGGTGTAATTTGTGTAGGGCAACAGCAGACCAGAAACAGACACAGGACGGCTTAATAGATCAATTCTTTCCTCACCTTAATAGAATTTATTCTCATAAAGAGCTTACTTTTTCAAGTGACAAAAAATTAAAGGAAATATCAAAGTAGAAATCTCCACAGCTTGCACTTCTAGAAATATAAATAACACCTAAATACACAATATATAATAAAATTATAAAATGTAGCATGACATACAACACAAAATGTATCATTTATATCATGCTATATGATGTATGAGTATATTGCTTACCACATCTATCACTTAAAATGTATTGAATATATTAATAGTATATGTCAGATATATATTACTCTAATAGTATATAACATATATTATATATTAAATTTCTACATTCTGGAAGCACATTTTAGGACTAGACCCAACAAGGGAAGAATCAACCAAAATTCAGCCAAATGTGCAAACAAGGGGAGCTGAAAGTTTTTTCTCTGATATTTCCTTTATGTGATAAGTGCTGTAAAAAGTTATTTTTATTCTTACAGTGAACCTTAAAGAATTAAGAGTTTAGTAGAAAACAAACATGCCATTCTAAGGTTCTATGAATATGGGTGATTCAAATTGTTTTCTGAAAAAATCTATTTGTCTCCTCAGGAGGGGACTGGACCCATGTGCAGCTCAAGGCAAAGGCACCTTGGCAGACAGGCGCCTCCCTGGCCACTCACAAATGCCCCTTTGGTGCTGTGGGTCAAGACAGAGGGAAGATGATGTGCTAAAACATGGGATCTGTAGAAAATTCAAGGCAGAGAGTATCCAGGATGCTGAGGAGAGGTAAGAAATCCACGTCAGACCCTCCTGGGCTATGAGAACGCACCTTGTGCTTTTTGGGATGCAGAATGTCATGCCTCTTCTGCAGTTTGGTACTTAATGCCTTTTCTTATAAAGTATTAGGGCACTCAAACCTTTATTTAAAAGCCCTGACAATGCTGAAGAATGTTAACATTTCCTTCAGAGATTTTTAAAGGTAAGATTTAATTTTTACAGTTTCCTTTTCAAATCAACATTTCCTCACTTACTTGAAAAGAGAGGAGATGGATGTTTCAAGCAATACTCCAGCTGCTATCTACAAGTGCTGTGTAGGCTAAGGAGACTTTTTTTTCCCCAAGCCTCTTTGATTTATATCATATACTTAAACACTCATTATGAGTGAAGCCCAAAACATGAGTCTTCCCCCATATTAGATTGTTTCAACAATTAGCCTTTAGAGTCCTCCCCCTATTCTCAGTTTAACGTGTCAGTGATTCATACTGTATGGTAGTGCAGGAACTGCAATGGGCAGGGCAGGCACACACACTGCACCCCACACAGCCACCAGCTGACAGAGCCCTGCCTCTCTCCAGGGTCCCCCCCAGCATGAGCCTGTCATCTCCTCACGGGCCTGCCCTTGTCCCTGCTTGCACCTCCAGCCCACAAGCCCTCATCTCTGAAGTGCAGCCCCATGGTTCCAGCCCCATGGGAGGGCCGGCACTCGGCACTTCTGCACACGGGCGCAGGAGATGGGGAGCACTTACCTGAGGAAATCATCAAAAACAGCATTTCAAAGGAAGACAGGAGAGGCTGTGCTGGCTGGACATGTGGACAGAGCAGGACTCAAACAGCACCAGCTACATTTTCCCTCTGTTTTACTCCTGTTTTCCTGTGCTTGTTTCTCCTCACTACCAATTGCTGCCTTGCTTTCACCACCTTTGCTCCTTTCTCTAAACATCCCATCCAAAATACTCT
>NW_005054342.1:5718336-5748181 GCF_000277835.1 Geospiza fortis | reverse complement strand
CTTTCCCAATAGAGAATCTTGTTCCTGCAGGCAGTTCTTCCCCATCTTTCAAGTGTCCTGGGCAGAGTGCCTCCCATGTACTCATCTTGAGGGATCTCACCCAGCTCATGAGGTGGCTGCTCCCAGTGAAAACTAGGAGGGGCCAGGGCAGGGGAATCCACTGGCCCAGTCAACTCCATGGAGTTCACCTCCCATTCCTACCATGGGCCTCCTTGCTACTTCTGCAAGCCTTTTTTTAATCACAGAATCCAACAAACTTTTAGTAGACTCAGCAGAGGATAGAAGCACACTATGGCCATGTTTATTTTGGCTGGTCCTCAAGGAGCTTTATGCCTCAATATTCTGCTCTCTGGAAGCAGGCAGTCAGCAACCCTGAGACTGAGACCCTTTCAGGGAATGGGGAATACTTTGTTCATGCCAGTCATACACAGATGTTTGAGACAGACCCACAGCAGCCAGCCCACTATGGTTTCCTTTGGAGAGCAGGACCAGCTTGTGATCCCTCTGGGCAGAAGGGTAGGGGAAATTCCACCATAGTCAGGAGAATGTGTGGGAAGAGGGTGGACTGTCTGAAGGAGAAAATAAGGCTCCAGAAAAAGGCAGTAAAATCACTTTAAAAACCCCATGTCTTTTCATATAACTGGGAGGAAACAAAAAGTCCCTGGGCATCATAAAAGCTTGCTATCAGGAGGTAGTTTTTGATAACCTTTCAGTAATGATTAATCAGTTGCTGTGTTCATTTGAAACAAAGCCTGTGGCTTATTTAGGAGGTGGCAGCATTGTAGCTTACTGGTGTTCAAAATACCATATCACTATCAAGGCTAATTTAACAGTGATGAAATCAATAGGGTTCCCAGGGCTAGGAGTAGATGAGAAACATGGCTCATTACATGCTGCTCTAGTTCTCCAAGCAAAGAGAAGAAATGTGCAGTAGGATGAGAGAAAGCAAACTGGGAAACTGTGATGTCCTGAAAAGGAAGCAGGTGCTTTCGGCTTGCTCCTGTGAAGAGCCATCCCTGAAACAGGGATAGAAAACTGGGAGAAGTTCCTTTCTATATCTGACTTTCTCAGGTGTGCTCCTAGACTAGAATGTCCTTTTTTTTGGCTGTTGTTGTCAACACTTGTTCACTTTGCCTTTTTTCTCTGTCTCTCTACAAAACATACAAAATCCAAGTTTTCTCTACAAAGTCTCTACGCACGTTACCATTATAGTGCAAAAGTTCTAATGTCATTACCTTGCAAAGGTTCCATATTGCTAGTTTCATACCTCTTTGATGTTTTCTCATAGGCATCTCCTCTAGGCACCAACTCTTCACTGTCCTCACAGCAGCCAACTGACTCCAGTTCCCCTCAGCCAACCAACTCACTCTTTTATAGCACTCTTCTTATTGGCTACAGCTGTGGCCTGTTAACATCAGGCCTGCTCCTAATCTCTAATAATTGGCTCAGCTGCAACTCTTTAGGGGGTATGATTACTTTCTATACTACCTTTATTTACTTATATTCTATCCCCCTACATATTCAGCCCCATTATCTTTGGTGATACCAACGTAAGCATCTCTTTACACAGGACTGCTGGATATTGCCTGGTAAACACTGCTTCCTCCTATGGAGCTCAGAGTTAAGACACAAAAACACCTGGAGTCTTGAAAGAGGGCAGTGACAGTGCTCACACACTGCAGTGCAGGCCAGGTGCCTGGATGGCATGCCACAGGTGTCTGCGCCATGCCAGAAGGAAAAGGTGAACCCCTTGTCCCTCTGGGAATTAGGTATCTTTGCCAGCCCTGGATGGAAAGCATGGACACCCAAAAGCAGTAGGATTCTTTGGTATTAAAGTATTAAATGAGATGAGAATGTGTGCCTTTTCATAAAAAGGGAGAACCAAATTTTGTATACCAGCTTAATAATTGAAATAGCAATCTATGCAGCAGACAAATAGAGTGCTCAGCAAGAAATTGGGAGCAATCAATTCCCTTTTCCCCCTGCCTGAAAGAATTCAGCTTCATGTTGCCGCAGCTTGGTCAATCAAAAGTGACAGTGTCACATTCCTGCATATCCCTTCTTCCCCTAGTTATGATTTCTTTTTCTTGCAAGTGGGACAACTATGGTACAACAGACATGGATTGGATTTTCATTCTGTCTCTACCTCTTGTACCATCCTAGAAGAGCCCATGTAGTCCTTCCTTCCTCTTGCAATTACTGTGTCACTGTGACTTTTGAAGGCTAAAGTTTGGTTGAATTCTAGTACTTTTTATGTTAGACAAGCAAAGATGTATAGCCTAGGCCTTCTGGTCTCTATCAGAGGATGCTGACAGATCCTACATAGCTCCAAGGGTATGATAAGTTGAAAAACATTGAAGGGTTTGACAAGGCCAGACTATTCCCTTCTGGTTTGCAGGTTCATACCCAGCCTGTCATTGCAGTGATGAAGAGGGAGCTTTGGATGGCCCCTGAGTGATTTATTTGGGAAGTGTTTATTTACAAATTCCTATCTGGCACATACATCATCAACAATCATATTTCATGGTAATGGGAAAGACACTCTGTGTAATTATCTCAAAGAGGCAGTCATTACCTCCATTTAGAGCAAAGATGAATCCTGAAACAGGGCAGTTCAGAAACACTACTCCTTTCCATGGCAAAAATGGTGTATTTCATGTAAGAATCTTCTTAATTGAGAAAGCCAGCTGAAAAACACATTTGGACCATGATTTCTTTTCAATTGCTAAACATTGTTGCATGAAACAGTTCCAGGCAGTTCCTGGAAATATAATATGATAGTTTTGTACCTTGTTAGAGACGCTTTATTTCTCAAATATATTTATCCATCCCATTTAACTTCTCAGGAATGTCACACATGAATCTGGAGACTGGATTTGGTGGCTTCAGGTGCCTTTCTAGCAAGGTTTATCTAGCAGGCTGCAGATGGGCACAGCGCCAAAGCTTTGCCTCCCCAATAAACTCTGGTCTCTCTACACCTCCTGAAACCTCTGGAGCTGTACTGGAAGTGGCAGTGGCTCTTCTCACAGTCACACAGAACCAAAGAAGCCCCACCCTGGGGCAGAACCCTACATCAGGGACGTTGCCCTCTGCTGAATTTTCTGGGAGTGGCTGGCTGCTGCAGGCCAGCCCCTGCTCCCACTGCTGCTGCCCCACCAGCTGTAAACCCACAGGATTTTCCTAGGCAGTCCAGTCCCCCCTGTCTGAAAGAGGCTCAGCCTCCCCATTTCCATGATCCTGTGTATGTGCCTGTTCTTGGAGTCTTTCCTCCTCACTGCAGCCCCTTTTCAGCCCATAAGCATAAATATAGAAGAGTAGGGTCCTAGAGACTTATGAGACTTTGTGAACACTGCAGCCATGGCACAGTATCTTGAAAGAGAAGAAGTGCCCTGGAAAAGTTAACAGAAAATTGAATACAGGGATGTATGCAGGGGTGTAAGGCCTCATCTTCTGTAGAATTTCCACGGAAGATAACTTTGAATGAAATGACACAGTCAAAGTTCAAACCAAAGAAAATGAGCTCAAGTAAAAAATGAACAGAGCTCAGCTAAAACTAGAATCAATAAAGAATTTAATGACCTGTTCTTCTTAGTATCATGTAATTGAGCCCAAATGACATTTAAGCAGAAAGAAAACTGGCCTTACAGCTTGTTAATAATTACTCACATTCCAGTAACAAGTCTACAGGAGTGTTCCTTTAAATGCATGTTGTGTGACAGCATTAGTACCTACTCCAAGTAAGGGAAGCTGATGAACTCCAGCCATGAAAGAAGAATCAAGTACAAATTAAATATTTAATGGCTTTAGCAAATGCAGTGGAAGTAGATACATAAATTACAGGGAAAATAAAAAAGAATTCCCAAAGTAAGGAGAACTTAATTCAGCAACAGCCTTGTTTAAGCATTTTCAGCCACTTTTATTTTGGAGACTTGCATGATAATAACATTTCCAGTTCAGGAGTTTGTGAGCCCACATTTTTCAGTAGGTTTTCATGAAGCAAAAGGTAAGTAACATTTAAAAAGTGCACTGGATTTATGCAGTACAGTTTGTATGCTTTTAGTCTGCAAATAATTTCATCTACAGGTTTTGAGGCTCATGGTATCTTTATGCAAATTAGCCAGTAATACACAAAATTATGAAGCATCCTATCCAGCTGTAGAAGGGCATTTCCTCAGTTAATTGGCAGTGATGCTTAGTGGAACTAACCAAATAATAACCCATGAAATACATAGGACTAATTAGGGAAAGAAATGTTTTAATTTTTGAAGAAAGACTAGGTATCTGCCTGAGATGTTGCTTTTCCTGCTTATTTCTGTCTTTGCAGGCTAAGAGGATAGTGCTCAGTCATTGTACAAGGGGGAAGAATTACTTACATTGCAGTGGAGTGGGGATCTTTCCTCTCTTTTTTTTGACTAAACCCAGGTTTCTGTGTTTAGTCAGGACTGAAGCTCTCTGAGGTTAGCAAGCCTTTGGATTGATTCCAAGGGGGTTTCTACCAGGGATTAGCTCTGCAATCTCATAGTCTCACTGGTTGGGCTTTCTTTTCCTTTTGGAAGAATAAGTGAAGCCTCAGTACATAGGGACATGATAAAAAGTAATTAAGTTACAACCCCATAGCTGGAAGGCACTGCTCTCTAGCTGAGATAAAGCAACTGACCATGTTGGCTTTCAAAGCCCATTGGAACATGAAGTAGAATCAATTATTTAAATCAACAAGAGTCTTAATGGAACTGTTAGTGGAATATCAGATTTCAGCCATCTGTGACATCTAACATTTTGCATTTTGAATCACATTAAAATGATGTGGTAAGTGAAATAGATGTTGTGACATGAGATCATGAACAGCAAAACATTTTACTTCACAGTGTTACACCCAAGGAAGAAAGGTGGTTACCACAATCTAGCTGGGGAAAAACAAACTTCTTGTAAAGAAAACAACTTTTCCAGAAGTACTAATTCAATTGCTTGTACTTATGCAAAAGTACCCATACCAGAGCATCAATATTTTCATTCCACTGTGGACCTCAACAATCAATGATTGTATCTGCAGCACAGCTTCTCTCTTTTAATTAGGCTTTTGAGGTTTCCTTTCTCTGCTTATTATGCAGATTAAACATAATTAAAAAGATAATCCTGCAGAAATCAGGTGACTGCAGATTCTAAAGAGCGTTATTCGATTAACTGATGTGTTTCTTTTCTTCATGAGCCAGGCTTCACGAGACGGAGGGCTGATCCAAAGAAAACATAGTTATTAAACAGAACTGGTGTTAGCAAATCAGATTTCAATTACACTTGACTTTGAGTATCCTGGAATTTTATGCAACGCTCATTTCAGAAGTCTTCACATTTCTGTTAATGTTTTTACTTGAGGCATGAGGATAAATCATTTTTATTTATCATTTGACCAATTCTCCATTTAGAAGAACTTTGCTTATCTCTGCTTCACTTAATTGTCCTGGATTTTCAATCGTATATGGTATGGACAACATCTAACAGGAGTGTTTTCTAGCATTGCTCTCACATACAATCCTCTCTCTACTATGAAACACTTCTGTCCTAACTTTATTAGCTGGAAAAAAAAAAAAAAGAGAGGCAAGAAGTGCTGAAGAATCTTCATATACAAAACCCAGGGGTAGGAAACCCTCAGCAAAATGGCTGCTCTGATTTTAGTCTGAGTGACAAGGAGGAAATGAATGAGAAAATGTATGTGGCATGTAGTTTGGCCAAGTGAGAACGTGAAATGGTGGAGGTCAGTATTCCTAGGAAAGAAAGGCATAAGGCCAGGAGAAAAATGTGGGAGAAATTCACACCTTTTCTGAAGATTTGCAAAGAATTGGCCAGTAGATTGGTTACTTAGAAAGTTTATCTGAACTGCTTGAGGGTTTAGGTCCAGTTCCTGGGACCTAAGACGTCAAAGTATGACAAATCAAGAAATCTGAAATTTACATTGCAGTCTTGCAGCTTATGCTGTGACAAATTATATCTGTTAGATTAAATAATACTATTATTATTTTTATTTTAATTGGTAGTAAAAGGTTTTGTTTTCTTTAGATTTGTTTTTAGTATAATCTAATTAGGCACCTTTCTTGTATTTCTTGAGAATTTCCAGCTCCTCTCTTGACTGCTATCCTTTATGGAGACTTTTCTTTCCTGGCTTGTCCAAAGGCATCAAAACCACCTCCTTCTTCCAAAATAGCTAACATTGGACTGGAGAAAAAGCTTTACATCAAAAGTCTGATGTGGGTTTTTGTTCCAGAAGTTTTTTATGGGTAGAGACAATTGTCAACAGTCTTATCATTAGGGCTATCACTAGAAACAGTTTATCTATTAAATAATGATATTTAACATTTTATTCAGCATTAGGCTATTGAAAAAAATTTTGCAGTTCCTGCATTGGGACTACGATATTTTTGAAAATCATCTAGCACTTTTTCATGCTGGACCTGGGAACGCTCTGTGCCATATTTTCATCCAGCATGTCACATTTCTGTAGGAAGAATTTTTAATTGAACTTGCTGCTGGAATTTTATTTTTTTTTTAATTCCAAGATATAGATATTTCCATTTTTTTTTCCTGAAGACACTTCAGACATCTGCAAAACCATCTGGAAACAAGGAGAAGTAGGTGTTTTGTGACTAGACTTCTTCCAAACATCTACAATATAGTTTAACTATCTATTTTTACTGCATAATGTACATCATCTCCAAAAGTGTGGGTGCTCCAATCTAGAACCCATGGTCTAAAATCACAGAGCTTTGAAACAGGGGTTTAGGTAAACTGCTGTCAACTACAAACTGTCATTTGTAGCTTCTAGTTCTTTGTAGGAGAACAGAAGCAGCCACAACAGGTCACAACAGCACAATATAAGCATAAGGTCTGTATTTTAAAGACAAATAGAAAATGTGTCAGAGTGAACCTTATTTGGGTTATAATGCTGTAGGGGAGTTAAGTTGCAGAGGAAGGAAAACTACTCTGCAAAGCTTCCTGTGTCCATAAGGAAGAGTTTATACTCCCTTTTTCAGGTGCTGGATAAAAACACGGTGTGAAATGACGGCCAGTCTCAAGCCACTGACAATGCTGTCATTAACCAGGATGGAGCTCATACTCAGAGTTAAAACATGTCAGTCACTACCAAAATGCACAGCTCTTCTAAAGGTATTAGCTCAGTCGTGCCACTAGTCACAACCTAAATCCAGGGAGGTCCTGGACATACGAGGGACTGACAGAAATTCTGCCTCTTGATATCCAGCATGGGAGTAACCCTGAAAACTTTGCCTTAAATGTAGAGATCTCTCTGTCTGGGACTGAAATGAAACAGAAAAACATTAAAAGATACAAAGGGAAATACTGAAGATGCTTGGGCATTGGATTTAGCATTTTTATTGAGCAAATCTGTGAGAGCTAGTGTAGCAGGACTAGTGAATGCATTGATGTGCTCTGCTCCCTTGAGGCCTGAAAGAGATTCCTGTTGCAGCATGAAATGAAGGCTTCTGTGTTTGAAAGCATAAGTGGGTTCCACAGAGCTGGGTTTTTGCCTTTCAAGGGTCCATTCCACAGCGGAAAGAGAGTGTCATTCTCAGTGCTTTATTGGTTTCTTCTGGAAATAGCGAAGAAATTCTTCTGCTCCTCTCCTCCATCATTTTTCTGGCTTACACTTCCTGCAGCCTTTCCTCAGTGCCAGAAAATAGGTATGAATCAAGACATCATTGATCATTTGACCATTTTGTGCTGGTTAAAATGGAGGCATTTTTTGCCCACAGAGCTTCCATTCTCCCCAGTCTAAACAGTCAAGGGAAGAGTCTACCCTTTGTTCAAGTTGCAAAACATGGGGCAATGGATCAGGAACATTCTTAACTTTTTCTGACAGCACCCAGTATGATGCTTGGATTTAAGCACTGTCATCTTACAAACACTGTATGTCATGGAAATTTGTCTGAAATAAGATGAATTTTGAAAAAAAAAAAAAGAGCAACCTCAATAGCAAATTTTATTTTTCCATAATGGATGAAGAAAGATTTTTATACAAATAATTTACCATAGACATAAATTAATGTCTAACACTCTTGTCAGGGAGAGAAAACAAATTTGCATGAAGCACTTTGATGCAATTGTTAACTGACCCTTTTCCTACTTCCTTTAATTAGAACTTCATGTTTGGTAAAATGTATCATTTGTTTCTGTCTTCTATGCACCTAAAGAGGAGGGAGGGAGTCATTTCAGAATAAGCATTCACACCTGGTATATATATAGCTATACATCCTACATCTATTTCATAGCTAGCTTGAAGAGTGGATTAAAAAAAAAAGGATGAAGTGCTGTACCATTTATCTGACTTTTCAAAACAACTATCATCTATTTCCATAGCGAGAAGGAGATGGAATAATAGAAATGTAGGTCTAATTTATTTATCACTCTGTTGTCCTTCTCACATTGTTTATCCAGAGACCTTCTGCCATCTTTATACTATCAAGAAAATAAATAGAGAATTAGGGTTCATATATATTATGCTCTTCCCTAGACACATTTCTAGAGAGGGGGAAAAATCCACAGGAAGGGCATGGGCTCAGCAGTACTGCTGCCTGTCTCAGCTGAGAGCTGGTGAGTAGAATGGGTGTTAGAGCTGAGAGGGGTCTTCCCTTTGTGCCACAGTGTCATGTTATATTAAAAATCACTCAGCCAGCTGTGCAAGCCCCCATGTGGGCTGCCTTGTTCTAGAAGAGCTGGCCACCCTCCTGCTTTGCTGCCGTCTTGCACTTCCTCCCCTCTTGCATTTCCTCCCTGAGATAAAACCATCCACTATCACAGACCATTTCAGTTGATTATTGCTTTTTGCAGCCACAGGCTCCTTCCAAACATAATTATTAAGCTGTGCTGCTCTTCAGAAATAACTGCTGCTTCAATTTCCCACTGTTTCCTGCTTCCCCTGGACTCTACTTGGTAGCAAATGAAACCCAGATCTCCTGGAAGAGATGGAAGGAGGCTCAGGACACCTCAGCAGACTATATCTACAGCCATGGTGCCTCTTGTGCAGCATAAGCACTCATCACGACAGGTTATTTGAAGGCTACCAACAGCCCAGTGCAAGCAGAACACCTCTGAAGCCCATCTGTCATCCACTGAAGTGTCAGGAACAAAGCCACTATCAGATGGACTGAGCTTTTGGATTAAAAAAAATCAGTGTAGGCTGTGATCATCATGAGTCCAAACTGTGTAAATTGTCTGTTGTAGGTAAGTCTGTATGTAAAGGATTAAGGACAATCTATTTTGCAGCTGGCCCAGGAGAAGATATCATGAATGAAACTGTAAAATTATGGGAAAAGTGAGGGCAGAGTCCATTAATTCATGAGGTTTAGAGATTTTGCTTTATTGTCTGCAATCTGTAGAGCTTGTCTTTGCTTGAAGCCTGAAAGGGAGGAGGGTTGGCTTCTACCTCTTGGCTGGGCTGTCTAAATCCCACTGAAGCATTGTATCTCCCTTATTTTCCCACCTCATGAGTGCAGATGAACATGGAGGAAAAAAAGGTAAGGAAACAGGTTTCTGTGAATCTGCTTTGGTCAGCTAATAGACAAGGATACTGCAAGATTTTAGCTAATTGGAAATACCACATGCTCTTGATTGCACTCATCCCCTGAGAAATCTTTTCTAGCTTTCCAGCAACAGGTTGTACCACTTCATAGTGGGTTAAACAGGTCTTGTAGGTTTTTGAGGACCTGTTTGCAAGTTTTGTCACCAGTGTTGTTCCTCTCCACTTGAGGCACCTGCTGTGTTTTCCCTGGATGCTACTTACATCACCTTCCAACAAATTACCTGCATATCTTAAAAAATACTCAGAATGAACCAAGTATATATATTGCAACATAGGAATGGTGGCTCAGATCTCTGTGGGAATTTGTCTGCTTTAGTTCAGGCTTTACATCTCAGACACTCCACAGGGACATGAGGACATTTCCAGGGGAAATGCAGCATCCTAAAAATTGCCTTCACGGTTTTCCTGTTCTTAGTTAAGAGGACAAATTAGTGAGGTGGATGACAGTCTCTTCTCCCAGGAAACAAACAATAGGGCCAAAGGAAACGACCTCAAATTGCACCAGAGGAGGCTTAGATTAGATATTAGGAAAAAATTAATTCACTGAAGTGGTTGTCAAGCACTGGAACGGGCTGCTCGTGGAAGTGGTGGGTGTCAGCATCCCTGAAGGCATTTAAAAGACGCATAGATGTGGCACTTAGAGGACATGGTTTAGTGGTGGATTTGGCAGAGCTGGGTTAATGGCTGGACTGAATGATCTTAGAGGTCTTTACAACCTTAGCAATTCTACGATTCTAAAGGCACTCAAAATCTCACACAGCACACACAAGGCAAGAACACAGGGACAGAGAAGGATTAATTTCACCTCTGAGTTCATTTCCCTTGGCTTTTGGCATGGCCAGAGTAAGACGGGCATTCACCCGGGCTCACTGCGGGGTGATTCAGCTCCCAAGTGCTGAATTGCTTCTGAAGGAGCTCATTTCTTTTAATTGGCAATACTGGGAGCCTTGGCTCCTCACTGAGGAGACAAATTAGATGCCCAAAAATAAGTGGGGTGAGGAATCTGAGCCAATGAGCCTGAGGACAAACACTTAATCAAATGTTGATGCAGGAAAAAAAAAATTTAAAAGCACACAAGGCTTTTGTGAAAAGTTGCCTTTACAAATGGGTCCAGGGACTATAGAGTTATACTGTAGAGAAGGTAGTTCCTCTGAACTAGCTATCTCTCTGATAAGGCTTCTATGAGCCTTTTATCTCCCTTATCTCCCAGTCTCTAGAAGTTGCAGTAGCCAGAGCTCAAGTTGTGCATATACATTTCAAAGTCTGGCATTTTCATAAAGTATGTGAACAGAAGATTAGGTCTTAGACCCTGAAATAAGATCCAGCACAATATAAGCATCAAATATTTTGGGGTCCTGGTAGTAGATTTTCTGTGTATCTCCTATCAAACGCTCCCAGGAAAACTTCACCAGTGCTGTTAACAAATGCCTGCTTTAGATAGACCAGTCAGTAGATCCCATAGATGACTACAGTACAAAAATATGCCAACAAACCTTTCCTGCAATTTAAGAACATTGAGAATATTTTGAGTGTTGCTATCTCCTTCATGGTGGTGTAATAGACACCTATTCACAATTACAAACTTTTAATTTTTTTCTACTCCTATTTATTGCATAAAGACTTCTCTATACAGAAATATTTACAGATTTTTAATTCCAAATTATCACTTTGACAACATTTTGTTGCATATTCACAACTGTTTGTGACATGATGCCAACTGCTGAATTAATTATTAAGTGAATATTTTGTGTGACACTTTAAGGAAAGTGACAAAAGTGCTGGCTCCAGATCCTATTTTAAGATCTCTTATTAACAAGTGCTAGGAGTACCTCCAGGTATGTTGCAGTCCTGGAGCTTGCACAATACAACAAAGGAAGCGGAGCAGCAAAATAATCTGAATTTCCTTGTAAAATGTAGGGACAGAGAACTGATTGGGATGAACCTGTCCTTTGCTAGCTTGCAATGAGGAAAACCTTTTTAATCTAGCTAGAAAAATGGTAAATATCCTACTGATACATCTTTGCACCAAGTCTGGAAATATTGCATGAGAGAAATTCCACTTTCCAATCATGTAATTTCTTCTTTTCTTTCCTCTCCTCATTTATTCTATAGCTTATTTCATATAAGTATTGCAATTAGATACTGCAAAAGCTTATTCAGTCATCTCACCCAAAGCCTTGCTGATCCTGCATTCCCTACAATAAAAGGCAGCTCCTAGAAAATTCAAGTTTAGCTCACTACAGTACCAGGGATCACAGAGAGCAGACCTTCCACCAATTCACACAGGCACCCAAGTCTCAGTCTGATACTTCTGTGGTCTGCAGCTTAGTTTTTGTCACTCTAATTTCATCCCACTGCCTCTGGCTATAAAGCTCCACAGCTTTACAGAATCTCTCTTCAGACTTACTGTCTTTATGCAGCCCCAGTTCAAAACACAAAGTGTTGATTTCTACTTGTCCAAAGCGACATATATTTAAGACAAAATTTTCTGAATGGGATAAGCTAAGACAGGGTTTTGAGATAGGAAGCTGATATTCTCCTAAGTGTTGAGAAGTACTGAAGGCATTGTTTGGATCTCACCACTTCAATAAACTCATTGGTCAGCCTTTGGCTATGAATTATTTTTAGGCAGCTACAACACTTTCAGCTTTCTCTCAGTCACATCTCTAGGAACTGACACCACAAAAGTGGACATCAGAGGCAAGTCTCCTACCTAAGGAAGCAGAGGGTGAGGACACTGTCATCATTTTCTTCAGTTTCTTCATGCATCCCAAACTTTTAGATCTCTCTGGAAGAGAGCACATCAATTTGAAGTAATAAGTTAATTACATATGGTAAAAATTCACTTGACCTGGTTGCTCATTTCTTTCCAGAACTGGTACTTTTCTTCCAACTGATGTTGTTCATAGCCAGAAGACAAGAAAAAAAAGCCACTTTTCATTATTTTTTTATTTTCAGGTTCTGATGAATTTCAGTCTAGCTTTTGTGAGTGTCCCTCCTGCTTTTGAGAGTTTTCTGCCACAGTCTGAAAGGGAGAATCACAACAATACTTCTTGTGGTCTGAAAGGGAGAGTCACAACAATACTTCTTGAGGTGCTTAAGGCAAGTTCATACATATACACGGAAATTAATAGATTTATCCATATCTTAGCTCCTTCATCAATGAAAGATGATAAAATTTTAAGATAAGAATTTTCTCTGCTTTAAAATCTTGACATGCGAACACCTGGAAGTTACAAAGTGTACAAAAATATGCGCAAAATTAAAAGGTAAATCTTAGTACAAACAGACTTTTACCTCTGTGTAAATCTGAACAAGCCCCTCTTGGACTGAGGGCAGACAGGGAGAGAAAGAAAAGGGACACTCAGATAGAAGACAGCTTTGAAGTTCCCAGCATTGAGTATTTTAAAATCAACCCTTACCTCAGTTCCACTAGCTTGAATGTTATCAAAGCATAACTTTAAAAGATAGTTTTGCACAGTGTAACTTGAAAGGTTTCTGCATCTCAGGAATAAAGATGTTTAGAAACAATCTCAGTAGCTTAGCTCGAAATTCCTCATCTGTAGACATCTGGAGTGTGAAGAGATATTTTTAAAAAGTCAGGAATTTGAAACTTCTGGTAAAAAATACTCTTCAAAAGTGAGAACAGCAACTGTGAGTGAATATGTAGAGATGAAATCCCGTCTGCAGCCACCAGCACTACTCCTTCAACAGTTACTAGTATCTGAAAGAAAAATAGTTTTTCTCTGTGACTGGAGGGTGAGATCCTCCAACAGTCCAAAGAATGGCATTGATCAACAAAGAGGAAAAAACTAAACCCAGGTCTTAAAAAGGAACTGGTAGCTTAAAAATATTTGATAAATCTCTGTAAAACTTTTGCCCTCAGTCTTTTGCAGTGCAAAAAGAAAATGACAGATTGCTTTGTCTGGCACTGTCCCTGTCAAAAAAAAAAAAAAAAAGTCCTCCCTGTTAAATAGCTCTCAGGATAAACTAGTCTAAAAGGTGCCTTGCACAGCCCTGGTCTTGGCTGCACCATGATGACAACATCCCTCTGTTAGCAAAAGACTTGACTTCCCCCACACACTCTGGTATCTCCCTGCTGGCTCCATGCTGTGAGCGCAGACACAAAGATTTTAATGCAGTCTTTTCTTCTTGCCATATCTGCTGGGCCTTCTTTGTTCCTGTGACTTTCCAAGATGATAGGCATATTAAATAGCTGTTTTAATATCTGGCTGGTATTCTATAAAGAAAGAAAGGTGAAGAGAGAGCATAATTTCCCAGGACGCAGGCTGGGACATCATTGTTAGTTCCACATTATTATAGGCAAGCAACATGCACTTGTTGCATAATAAAGCAAGGACAAATATTAACAGCTGCTACCAGAAGGGTGTTATGCTTACAATAATCAGAAGCAAGCTGCTGATGGGCTGTGTAATAGAATTACAAACCAGTAAAGAAAAACTAACACCCTCTCTGACAGGTTGGTGTAGGTAGAGATGAGATAATTATGACCAAATAAAAACCACAACAATAAAAACTCATAGGGAGGACAGCATCAGGCAGATGCAGCCTGCAGTGCAGAACTAATGAGCAAGTTGTTGGTAAAATTCTACTCTGTTTAGCTGCAAAATGGAGATTAATTTGCTTTGTTATAAGACACAGCTACTAAAAACCTCACAGGCCTACAGATGCAGTGCAGAGATGGTGGAAGGAAATTTCTATGCCAGGTTTGTATTCTTCAGTTATGTGTGAGGCTTTTGCATATTATTTAGGAATCTTAGATAATTAATGATTAAGAATTATTTATGTAGACTTCTACATTACTTTCTTTCACAAAACTGATAAAGATGGGCTTGCTGTCTTCTTTTCTCCCTCTGGTATCCTTCTCTTTTCATCCAGACATATGTCAATTAATGGATAAATATTCTTTCCTCTACTCATGACCCAATTGTGGTTTTTTAGAAAGTGTAAAAAATCATGTCAAAGTGCCAACATTTTGAGGTCCACTTGTTCTCAGACCAGGTCATCTATGTTTTGTTGTTATCAGGTGTACAAAAGCTTTTCAGAAACATCAAAAGTACATAATGGCAAGAGAGTCAACTCCATAGCATCTGAAAAATGAAGAGGGATTGTACCTACACTACATCACCTGCCCAAGGCTTAGCCTGTGACAGACCAGGCTGGCAGAATTACCAAGCAGGTTACCAAAATCACAGGGAAATTTGCCAAGGCCATCAGGTCCAGCCTCCATCTGGAGAAGTGTTGGTTTCCACGTTAGCACAGGTGCTGCAGGCAGCAGTTACTTACAAGATCTAGGAACTTCAAGCCACCTGTCTCTGCACCTGGATGCTCTCTCCCTGCGTTGTCCTTGTTTCTAGCTGTTCTTCTTGAATTCTTGGGGGTTTTTGTGTCCTCTTTCATCATCCCTTTATTTTGCTGCATACTAGGAATGAGATTCCTTTTTACTCTAGTAACATGAAGTCCACCTTTATGCCACTTTCTTCTTTCAAGCTTTTCTAGGTATACTGGCCACAACTATTATAAATGTTATATCTCCTCCATTCCTTTGCCTTTCTTTGGGGTGTTTCTTTTAGACTCTCTTTAGATAGGAAAAAATTCAGGGCAGTGTGTGTCACATCTTAAAATCTCTGTAAAACGTTATAGGATACCATGCTGTCATCCAGTAAACCAATAATTATGAAGATAATGATTTCTTTCACAGCTGTCAAATTACTTTGACTAGAACTCAGTTTTTAAAGGTTCAGAAAATGAAGTGTTTGTCTAAACTTTCTGTCAAAAACATGAAGTTTTAAGTGAATATTAATTCCATTTTTTATCATTTTTTCACTCATTTATGTAATCAATCTGCAAAATCATTTGATATGCAAAAAAATATTGTGATGCTGTCAGTTTATGACTAATTTCATGCTGTTAAAATAGTGGTTTATACTGAGTTTGCTGTAGCTCTCACATTGTGTCTTACTAGCACCTGCACTTAACAGCAACACCTTAATAACATTGCCGGCTCATCCAGGACTTAATATTTTTCTCTTTGAAGGGCTTTTGTTTATATCAGTTTTTTAAAATATACATTTTTTTTAACTTAACAATGTGTTTCTATTTATGTATTTGTTTTTCCCATAATCCACTGGCAGATAGTTGAGGGTCATTAAGTTAAAGCAATTTTCAGGAGCATTTAATTGTAGGAGTATACTTACAGAAATATGTCTTTGGTTTCATGTGTGTACTTTCATTGAATTTCATGAGTTGGTTCCTGTATAACTGAGAAAATTATAAGGTCTATAATAAACATACATAGAAAATAAGCTTGAATTCATGAGTAGAGCTGTTTATTACTGGAGTTATCTGCCAGTCTTCACGGAATCATTTGAAAAGCTTGAAGAAAAAATTAGCAAAAGCTGAAGCACAATCATTTTGTTGCCCTTAAGGAGGATTTTGTACAAAAGCAGAACACATCCGCCTAATAATTAAACATTCCTCATTGTACAAAATACTGAGGAATCATTTCAAACACATATGAGCACTGGCTTATTCTAGCAGATGAAAGCATATTTTGCTGTTTTCACAAATCTGATCAGCCATAAATCATCTTACATAACAGCGCATAGGTACATTTCATTCTTTCTTCTTCTGTGGTTAGACACAGGATCATCTCATTATACAGTTGACTGAAACCAGAAGAGGCTCTTCACTTTATTATAAAACTCACAGGTGAAACCTTATTTTTTTGTCCTCTTGTTTCCAAAAATATATGTAAGCACAATATAGGGAACCTGGAAAACTTAAGTGCCGTACTCACACCAAAATATGTGTGTGTATATTTGTTACTTGATGACTTTGCAACCTATGAGCACTGTTAGAGCTGTAAATGGTATTTGTTCAAAGCCTTCAGCGAAGAGCATCACAGGCAAACTCATTTTAGGATGACCAACTCATGATCTTGTCTGGCCTTAAAATGTTTATTTTGATTTCTGCATTGCTCAAGAGGTCTGCCCATCACAAGCATCCTGCTATGCTAGCTTTGTTGGGTGACTAGTCACATTATTGAACTTGGTTCTGTCCTTTAAAAACATTTAGGTGTCTATTTCTAGGCAGAATTCAACCCACTGCAACTTCAGAAAAATGAGCTTTCTATATTCAGGGTGAGGAAAAGGCTTTCTGGTGCCTAATTTGGTGAGAGGCTGAAACTGGAGATCCTGACCATTGGTGATGGAGTGATAGAGATGGAAATGGAGAGAAGACGCTTCCGAACAGTACAGTCCCTTCTTTACTATCTTTGGTCTGGTCCTAAAACATCAAATTAATGACTGCCAGAAAGCATTTCCAGGCTCTGGAATGAGTCCCCTTTACCAGTCTGGAGTGAGCACTGACACAGTGTGGGCCAAATTCCTGAGCACAGCTCAGACCACAGCATGGACAAATCAGTACTCCTGAAGGGCAGTGTGCATGCAGCCACCGTGTTCTGGGGAGCGAGAGCATTAATAGTGCGCACTTGGGCTCTTCTGTGCCATTTGACCTCAATGCCTGAGGGTGGTCGTTGGAATATTTATTTACCAGTACCTGCATAGTCCAAATGAGATGTAATCCATGAATTAAGTAGCACCAGTTCCTCTTCCTTAGCCTGTCTCTTTAATCAGTTAATGAAAATTGAGTAAGAGCTCACAACTTGTTTTTACACTGTTGATTTCTAGGCAGCATACCTAACTATTTTATTTAAATTTTCCTTAGCCTACTATCAGAATAATTGTGCAAACCATTACTTTCTTAGATCATAAACTCATCCAGAGATTCCTGATAACATGTTATTTAAAAATGAGATCTGACCAAAACTGTACTGTGAACTCATCTCTCCTAATATTGAGAAATTACTCACTGCAAGATCTGCTTTGATTTCAGTGAGGCTGGTAAGGGAACAGTGACATGTTAAAATAAAGAATTTTTCACTTTTAATATTCCTATTAAAACTTTTTACAACTCCTGTGTATTAATATGACCCAGTGTTAAATTAGTATTTTAGATGAAATTGGTATTTTAATTAATACTATTTTTTTAAATGCTTATATGTAGCACATCATATAATCTCTGAAAAATTAACACTTTCTTCAAGAATTAAATCCAGCAATGTTAGATCTCCTCAGAAACTAAATAAAACCAGTGAAAGCTAGAACATTATGTGCCTTTTAAAAAATAGGCATGATACTGGAGCATTACTGGATCACATTTGAAGCACAGCACTCTATATAAATGCAACCAGGTAGATAATTTAATTATTTTATTTGCTGTATGTCTAGAAAAGCTTCCGCCACTTATTTGTTAAGTCAAACAACTTTTTCAGTATTGCATATCCTTTTGAAACTGATTTTGTTGGGCCCCATCAGTCAATATTGAGTCCTTTACCATTTATTGTGTTTACAAAAGCTGCTCTGGAAGCTGTCTCATGCTGTAGTAAAAGAGGGGCTTCAGCCTGTAAATCTCTTGTTAGTTCAATTTTCAGACTTACATATTAATACATTATGAATTATGCTTCTGGATGGCATCATGTATTGCTCACCAGTTCAAAAAATAATTTATCACCTAGATGTAGCCACCTCCATAATCTTAACCCAGATGTGATCTGCAGTGTATTTATTTGTCTTATAACTCACTTGTAAACAGACAATCAATCTTGGTCCAGCATAAAATCTCAAAGGTACTCTAAAGGCAACACAAAAATTTTACACATAATAATATTATATCCCCTTTTTGTCCTAGATGAGAACATTACCAAACAAAATATTTTTGAATGTTTGTTTCTTTTGTTCTTAATAAGCTCCAAATATTTGGATGTAATAAATCTGCATCCTTCCCAGAAATTGCTATACTATGCTGGGCCTGTAGCTACAAGAGATGATTTTTACAGGAGCTTTTAATTAGCATGTAACACCCATCCCACTTCATGCTCTACATGTCAAGCTGCATGATTGACTAAAAATTTCTATGTGACTTCTAAAGCTCCTTGCCTGCACCTGTACTTCACCATCCAAATCCACCAAGGCCTTCAGTCTGGATTTGGGTTGTTTTCTGGCTTCATTTTTGCTGGAAGTATTCCAATGCACCATACACATATATATGGAAATTTGAACTTGCAAACCTAGAGTGTATGCAACCATGGTTCTCATGAATGCAAAACTCCAGTGAAGGCAGATCCATGAAACAGCTTCTTCAGTCCATGGAAGCTGCTTCTTTCTTCCTTTCCACTGCTCAGCTACCACTCCTCTTCCTCCTCTTCCCTCCAGCTTCTTTGTACATTTGGGATTGATAGTTATTCAAAAACAAGGAATCAACACCTTCAGGAGATGCATCACCTTTTTTGGGAAATTTTTTTTATACCTTCTGTAACATGACATTTTCTAAACAGAAGAGATGAAGCAAAACAAAGGCATACATAGCAAATTTTAATTGCATTTAGCTAGTGCCCAGCTGGACTAGTCCTGCTGTTGGCACAAACATATGCTTGTATTATTGCATAATCCTAGAGAAACAACCAGTATGCCTGCATTAGGAAATGGATCTCAATATTGTATTATAGATTTGACTCAGCTTCATTGCAAATCTGCATTTCCTCCTTCAGCTACATCAGTGTAAGTAAGAGGAGTGATAGACTGAGTGAGCAGCAGCTTTCCAGCATCTACTGAACCTTAGATTTTTCCTTACTCTTCCCTGTATGTTTCTGTAAGGCCGGCACAGTCTCCACTGGAAAAGCGAAATTTTCTATCAAATCTTCCTTAATATCCCCATCTTATACAATTTTTGACTGTATTTAATAAAAAATACATGAAAATTATGAAAAACCTTCTGCATGTTTGGGTCAGAACTCATTACTATGCAGAAGTGTACACAGTTCCAATGCGCCGCTCCAAAATTTTGTTGTTGTGGTAGAAAATGCTCTTGGAAGTAAAAGAATCAGATAAATAGAAGGTCAATTATGTACAGAATTGTTAAAGCAGATTGGGTTTCAACCTAACATTTCATCTATAAAATGTATCCTAGAGTTATACCAGTAATGTTCTGTTATTATGATAGAGTCCTCTTAGCAGTACAGCACAATACTTAGCTGGGAAAAAAACTCCTTTTCATTTTGTTCAACCAGAGGAACTGCAGTAGAACCTCATTTAAGTACCAGGATCAGCCAGAAACCAAGTGTGCTTGATGTTCTTTCCATTCCTGTGAACAAAGGCACAAGCAGCAGTACTGAGATATTATCAGTGCCAGAAGACCTTCTTCACCTCCATTCAAAATAAAAGCTTGCATTTGGAATTTCATCAGGTTTTTCCTTGAGTTTAGTAATAAGAGACCAAGAAGATGGGTGAATAGTTTATGCACTTCTGATTTTAAGCATTTAAATACAATCATCACACTTGACTGAATAGAATCACTTTCCTCCATCATTAATCATGATGGAGGAAAAAGACCATTAATCATTATGGAGGTACATACAATAAACTGTTCTCTTATTTTAAAAGTAACAGAGCTGAATTCTCACACACAGGGCTGCAAAGAGGCCTAATACACATTCTCTGTGTAAATTCAGTGTCCATTGATCATTACATTGTTTTCTAAAACTAGATAAATGTTAAATTTCAGCTATGAATTTTTTTAAAGTTGAAAATTAAAATTAAATTTTCATCTCTGCTTGAAAATCTGAGATTGTGCTCCAAGTAAAGGGACAATAATCTGTGTTTAGAATTAGCAAAATAGGAAAAGGGAATAATAAATGGGATATTAGTATTTTGGTTTAAAGTTTTATTATCTTTTTTTTTATTGCTGACTGTCTCTCTAGAAAGGAGTTCAACTTATTTGTACACAGATGACACATGTTCACCTCCCTTTTTCTTGTGATACCATATGGCTCCCTTATGAACGTTATGTCTGCTGAGGGACTCAAAAATGGATCAGATGACTACTGGAAAATTAGAAGGTATTTGTAACTAATTCCTGAGCTTCTGGTGGAGATGTGCCACTGTAACATTCTCCCCACCCTCCATTTCCTAAAAAAGAAGATGCATCAACAGGAACCATAAGGTTTATGGGAGACACATTTATTCTGTTTACCACAGCGTTGCTATATTAAGAGAAGACCTGTAGAAATGCGTAACCATTGAGAGTGGCTTAGAAGTGTAAAAGGCTAAAAACATTATTTCATTGAACTATATTCTCACATTTCTAAAGTTCATGTATAACTGCTTTTCAGAAATCTCATGGAGGCCTGTCAATATTTTTTTTTAAATTCAGGAAAAAGTAAATCGTTGATTGATTCAGTTGGTAGTTTTAATGTCACATGAGGAAGGCAAGCAGGCACAGGTAAGCGTAAAAACATGACTCAATAGCAGTAACCAAACATGTAGAAAAAAGTTAGCTCTCTTGGATAGTGAGAATTGTGTAAAAATATTAAAATCAGCTTGATTTTTTTATCTGCAGGTCTTGGAAAGTAGTGGGAAGAGACAACAATGGGGTACCACTCAGAATTGTCCTTGGGAGGCTCCTAACTGCCCCTGCCCTACAGCAACAGGCTAATGCAGAGGGCAAGTCATTGAGTAAACTAAGCAAGGATACAGGGCACAGCGTTTCCTGGGGCACAGTTTATATTAGAATGATCAGAGAGTTTATTTACAGAAGTAAAATATGGTTTTCTCTCATCAGTTTCTGGCTCCTTGTCTGCAGTCATAATAAATGGTGTACAAAATGTTCCTTCAGAATTAATTTTCTAAAACCAGACTATTACTGAATGAGTAAGTCCATGTGGGCAGTTCCAAGGGGACAAGGATTTTACCACCCCCCTCAAAAGATGTTTGAAGTCCAAGGAGTTTCTTAAGCCAGATCATAGAATAATCATGAGCCTTTCCCCTGTTGACAGACGCAAGTTGTTCCAGAGACCTGCGCTGGAAAACACAACATTAGGTAGAAGTAGTAGAGCCTGAGGACAGAGCAAAGACAGAATGAAGGAGAGAGGATAGGCAGAACTACACATTGAAATCAATAGCTCTGTAAAGGGAAAACAGATATCCAGCAGAGCTTTTACTTGTTAAAAAATTACAGCTACTCTTATCAAGAATAAAATAGTGTAGAAGGATGACTGCAGCTATAAAAACAAAAGGCTTACTTACAGTGACGGGGTTTTTTGCTAATTCATAATGGTACAATAAAATCGTCAGGGAGATAAGGAGACCAAAAAAGCTTTAAAAGGTTAATGAGTTCAGTATCACACAGAGTAACAAAAACCTAGAAAACATTCACACTTCATACTGAGACAACATTATGGGACAGCTTTTGTTTATACTGTGGGAAATCAATGCTTGACTTTATTAAATTCTATATAGATGGTATGTGTATGGTTTGGATCTTTCACTGAGTAGAACTCTATTCTGATGTGCTCCAAGACATGCAGGATATCAGTTCAGTGCTTTCTGATTAT
Source organism: Geospiza fortis (assembly GCF_000277835.1). NCBI lineage: Eukaryota > Metazoa > Chordata > Aves > Passeriformes > Thraupidae > Geospiza > Geospiza fortis. Next base: position 5,726,123 of record NW_005054342.1, on the reverse strand, counting down.
TTTCTTTCCCCCTGTTTAGAGCAACCGAGTTTTATGGCCTATTGCAAGACTTACAATTTGGCTTTGGTCTTGGAAAAACAAAAGATAGATGATTTGAATGGATATTACTGCTTTTATCTGTGCCATTTCTTTGGTTTGCTCAGAATGATAAATAGGAATATTTTGAAATAGATTTTCATGCAAATATAAAATAAATGTTTGGCACCTCATCTTCTTGTGGTATCAAGGGTCCTGAGCCTCTTCTTGGTGGGCTGTCAGTCCTTCTTCCCATCACACCTCGTCATGGGCAGAGGTAGTACAGCTCCTCACCTGTGGGGCAGCAGTACTCCATCTTGGTTACACTGCTGAGGATAGTGGATTTCTGAGTAGGACTTCAGGTGCATCCCATTCTCCACCTTTGCAAAACCTGGAAAGCAGCAGATAGGTATTGGTTCCCACCACAAAATAAGCTTGAGAAGTTCCCATCGTGAAGAACAATATAATTTTTAAGCCAACAGTTATTTTACAGGTTCAGAACATGCTCAAAGATGAAATTCAGACTGGACCATGACAGGGGAGAGACTATGAAAGAGGTGCAATGACACAGAGATACCCATTGTGCAGGAGGATCAGACTGCATGGAGGACCAGGATAGGATTCTGATGACATGAGAGACTAATTACTGGATCCAGCCTCTGAAACAAGCTGTGTGATTTTAATCAGACAGAGGAAGACTGGAAAGAGAAGGACATCATGCAGCTAAGAAAAATATAGATCTCTTTTGAAAAAGGAAAATACAGAGAAAAAAACTCATATGGTGGAGTACAATTATAATAGAACTGAGTCACAAAAGACCAAAAATGAAAAGAGTTTCTTGAAAGGATGTCTTCGTTGGTCTTTCCAAGGGGTTGATGACAAAGAGGATAGAAATAAATTGTACTATAAAGAACTCCTGTAGCTGCATGGAAAATTTTCCAAAATAATTTAGAGTTCTTTTGTGTGCTTGGTCTCAGAATGTGAGCACTATAAGGTATGCAGTTTCATAGTAGGATATTCTTACACAGTCCTTCTCATGGATTACTTCTTGACCTCTCCTGAAAAGGGTAACATAACAATGACTACCCTCTGAAAGCCTTAATAGATATTAAGTCCTTTTTCAGTGCAATGAATTCACTTGTTTACCTATTGCCCCACATGCACTTCTCACTTCTAGCAGCAGATTTAGAAACCATCTTCATCTCTGGTCTTGCTCCATGATGGAGGTACTTGGGCTGCTCCAGCAGGAGCTGGTGTGCCTGCATTGTTCATCTGCCACAACGCCAGACACTGGCTGTGCTGGAAGCAGTGTGTTTGTGCTTACAGATAGTGTTATCCTTCTTGGATAATTAATCCAGATTCCCAGCAGTGCTGTGCATTTGCATTCTGAAGCCCACTCGTTTGAGGGAGAGCAAGGTGCTATTTCTATGCATAACAGTGGGCACAGATGTCTCTGACTCCTCTGGACACTGATGTCTCCTCAGCTTGTAAGCACTGGGGAAAAGGCTGAGGTTTTCTGACCCAAACAAAATTCATCACACCAAATTTGAGGTGTCTAAAGTCAAGAGGTCTATTTCACGATAAGTACCTCCTTCTTATAAGTTGAAAGTAAAAGACATCTGGAGAGAGTGGCTCACCTGGCCTGCTTCCAACATTAAGGATGAGATGGACTGCAATGTGGAGGAGGCCTGTTCGTCTAGTGACCATAAAAGGACAGAGATCAGCTGTAGATCAGGCTTCAGATGCTTGAATAAGATGATGACTCATCTCAACATCCTATTTCTATGGTCAATGAGGAAAAACAGGCACCTCCAGAAGGTTATTCTCCCGTCAGCTTAGAAAGGCGCTTTTTTTCCCCTATATGCTAAAACTGTGGCTCCAAAACAAGGTTTAAAATAGAAGCCTGCATATTGGATAGCTAAAAGAAGTGACATGACTTCAAGGGAAGGTGGACACAGTATTTTTTCTCTATATAGGTTTATACGGGAATATGAGACTTTGTGTTTTTCTCAGGATTTCTACATTTAAAAAATTTGCATGTTCAAATTAATAGTTTTACACTATTGCAAAACTTTACTAAATATGAAGAGATTGTTATTTTCTTTTATAACCTACATGGTTATAAACATAGTCACATTAGATCTCTTTCCTTCATTCATATCTTCTTATTTACCCACACTTTAAAGTGTAATTCTGAAATACAGTGAGTAGTATAACAATAAATTCCATCATAAACATTCTCTGAGTGAGAAAAGATGCTGGACTGCCCCAATGCTGAAAGATGGAAGGCAGTAGTGAGCAGAGATTTACACTCATGTGTCTAATGCACTATGATGGAATAAAACTCCAGCATAATTTTGTGGATGGGTACCCATCAAAACTTGTGAAACAGGAAAGAAGTGGCCTTTATCTGCTGCACCTTGACTGCTTTCTTACCAAATATAAAAAATTGCCAGAAAAGTGTTGTCAGACTGGAGGGGTTTCAAAGAAAAAAGGCTACAAAAGGGTGCTAAGGAATTGAATGCAGCGTGGAAAACTAGGGAAGACAACAGTAGCAATCTAAGGAAGAAAGGTGTCACAAGCTGCACAAGATATGCATCTGATCTAGCATTAAGTGCCCTATCATGCACATTTTTCCCTGGGGTATTCTACTCCTGAAAATAAGCATGAACAGGCAATAAAATGGAAGAAACACTCTTCTATAAATTAGGACAACCCAAATCCTTCTCTGGGCTACCAGCTACTGCTCTGTTATCTGCTGCCTAATGTGATTTCCTCCTGTCAACGAGGTAGCAGTTTTTATGACTTTCTTGTTTACTCCACTGGAATGGACTTTGGGCTTTCTGCCCATATTGTTCCTCCAGTTTCTCTACCTATATGGGACATGCATCAGCAACTGGCTAACTTCTTTCTTGCTAGAAAATGAATAGTACATCATCACCTTTTAGCATCACTGTGGTTAAAATCATAACCTTGCCCAAAAGGCACAAACACAGTCTGAACTATAATGGGCAGAGTGAAGTTTTGGTGGATTTTCTGGAGGCAGACTAAGACTTCACTAAGTGAAGACCAGAAACCTTGAATTACTTGAGGATAAATTGCCTAACTTAGCAAGCTGAAGTCAATGTAATAGTCTGATGGTCTAATTTGAAACCCATGCTTTTATTGATGAACTAATATTATGATAACATCAATATTATTTTGTATTTATACATCTGGGTTTGGTGAGGTTTTGGGGCTGGGGGGTTAGGGAATGTTGTTATGTTATGTTATGTTATGTTATGTTATGTTATGTTATGTTATGTTATGTTATGTTATGTTTTGTTTTTCTAGAGTTGAAGAAGCTGAAGTATTCTCCAGGCTGAAAACATGAGATTGACGATTGGGTGGGGTTGATAAGTAGTGAAAGAAGAGAAGAATAAACAACTGCTCTGGAAGAAAACTGAAAATCAAGTTTCTGAGAACAGTTTCTTGCATATTGCTACAGAACATAAATATTTCTCAAACAGGACCCATTCTGGAAAAAAGCCAGAAACACCTCCTGCAAATATTTACAAAAACGGGTAGGCATCTTAGCAATCTGAAGTCATTGACCTTTTTCTCAATACAGCAAATGGAGTGTCTATATAAGCATTTAAGACTTAAGTGTCTTGGAAGAAATGCCTAGACTTAAATATGATTATTGGTGTAAAGAATTACCAAATCATTATAATGCACTCATTTATATAAATGTCACGTAGTTTGGTTTATGGTAAACTGTGAAAGGAAGCCACATAAAACATATGACCAGACAATCACTTCTGAAGTATTGCTAACACAGAATTGCTGAATTGCACTGGTAAGAACAAGAAAAAACTTGTTACAGAAAGGGAAGTCACAGCAACACATGCATACAAATGCTGGTGAAAGAAAAGGACCAAGAGAAGAGATGTCTTGGACTGGATTAATCTGGCTTAATTTTGTTTTCTAATTTTGATCTCCCTTAGTTCCTATTAGTGCTGACAGAGATCTAGTAAACAAGCAGTGGTGTATACAGGGTGGTTTATACAGTGGCTGTTTCAGACCACTGAGTTGCTCTTGCCACTGATATTTTGCCATCAAGTGGGGTGGAGTCAGGCCAATTGTTCACATACAGGCATTCACCTTGTAGCTCACCAGGTTTGGAGGAGATGAAACAAAAGAAGAAAGGAGAATGCATGGGCTGATAAACTTATACTACAAATATAGTTATATTATAAAAGTATTTATAATATAAAAATTTTAAAAGAATCAAAATGTAAAAAGAATACCTGAAATTAACTATGCTTGTGGAAAATAAATGTGCCTTTCCATTTGACAACTGTCTGGAATGCCAACTGCATTTTTACCCACCAATTTCAATAAAGATGTGATTATATGGCTAGTTTAGCCATCAATCCTTTAATACAATTTTACATTTATATAATGTGCACAATTACATTTTATATAATTATTATTAGATCATTTTATATTTCTTTTTTGTCAATGGCTATATTTTATTAAAATTAAAGTAGTACCACAGCTTCATAAATCTCAGGAACTGTTCTTCGTTTGATTTGCTTTTTTAGTATCCCAACACATTAAGACTTTATGCATTTTTTGTAGCTATTCAAAAAGGAAATAGGCTTTTGAATGACTTAATAAAATTAAATAAATCATAATTGCACCATTAGGTTGCAGAGCAGATGAGTATTATGAAGGCAACTTATCTTCTAAAGATAACGTTTGCTTGTTATAACTTGAGATTTCATAAACCAAATTCAGACATCCCCAAGTGTCTGATTGATGGCAATTAATTTTCCTGGAAATTCTGTGAATCATAGAACCATACAGTGGGTTGGAAGGGCCCTTAGAGATCACCTAGCTCCATCCACTAGACCAGGTCGTTCAAAGTCCATTCAACCTGGTGTTAAACACTTCCAGGGATGAGTAATTCACAAGTTCTCTGCAGACACCACAATTTAACCGGGTTAAGTTTAAAAAGGTCACATATTTTTTAAAATTATGTTGTAGCACAGTTTTTAATTTTTCTACTGTCCTGCCTTTTGTCAGAGTCAATTGTGTGTCCATGTATCAAATTCTGTTATCATGGGATGAGGACTACAGATGAGTCAGGTCTGCCAGGTGAAGACCTCAGTATTCATCACCCTTCCAAACTCTGTCTAAGCTAGAAAATAGTGTGGTTGGAAATGATCCAATCTGCAGAATGAGATAGGGGGTGTGGAGTATCTGTGCTGTACACTTTCCTCCATAGGGTGGCCCTAGCCTCAGCCCAGACTCAGTGACCATCACCAGCTGAAAAGCATTTGGTACATTTTGGGAGTTCATCTCCTGTTTAAGCCATCTGAAAGGAATCTGTCTTCAGGCTTGTGAAATTTGTCCATGACACGCAGTGAGAAGGACAGCCAGGAGACCAGCTTCCAAAGCATACCCCTGACTGAGCTTATATGCTAATATATCTATACCCACAAAAGACAAGGGTTACACCAAGAACAAACTAGGCCAGTGAATGCCCCAGCCCCTACAGATGTCAGAGAGGTTTGATGGGACTTTACAGACCACAGGTTTGAGCTCAGACATTTATCTTTTGCCAGAGTCTGCTTTAAGTAGCTTCCATTCCTCAGGTGTAAGGTGAATTTGATGGTACATCTCCCTGCTCAAGGGAAATTGTGAAGATGAGGAAAAATATTGTGAACTACTTAAGAAGCTATGGTGATGAAAAATAAAGTTAGACTATCTTTTCTAACAGTACAGAAAATGCTTCATTAATAATTTTTTAAAGCCTTTCCACTGAAGCATTCCAGGACTAATAAGCCAGGAAAAAAAAAAGACCTAAGGGTAAATTACCTGAGGATAAAGCCATATGCAGGGATGCAAGGTTTGCTGTGTTGTAGATCACAGGGAAGAGCTGCACGGGGGACCAACTTTGAGCCACACCAGTGTGAGGCCATGCTACTGTTCTGCTGTGCCTGCTGAGACCTCTGGGCTGGCAGATCTGGAAGTCCCACATACACATACTGATTATTGTCCATGGCAACAGCCATGAGAACATAGCTCAGAAAACTGCTTATTTAGGCATTGCAAGAAGTGTGTTTTCATAGGAAAGGCTGAAAATTGTCAGTAAGGTCCAGTTTGTGGAAAATAAATTTCTAGTTCACTTTCTTCCGAATGGCTGATGTACTTTCTCCTACATGGAAATATAGCACTCAGCCCTAGCTAACAATTGCAACAGTTTGAAGAGCTCACAGAGGAGCAAGGGACCAGACATTATTTTACAGGTTCTGTGAATAATAAGACATTTAAGAGAGCTTCCTTGCAGGTGATATATCAACAACAAGCAGGATTTAATTCCTTGATTTATCAAATTTACATTTACAGATCATACAAGTCAAAAACTTAATTCTGCTGGAATTGTTTCTCTCACTGAGATATTTTGGAAAGCAATGTGCCCTTCACTCAGAGATTAAAACAGACAACCTCTCTGTTAATTTAAATTTACCATACTCATTTGCTAGGCTATCAGTTGTTATTTTTCTAGACAAGCAGCTATTGTTCACCAGCCTGTGCACTTGAACTGCAGATTTTGTCTGCATGAAACTCATAATTCAAACCACAACAGAATGCAAGAGCCCGTTTGGAAAATGATGCCCATCAGAAAGACATTCATTTCTCTGCATGAATTTTTGGCAACACACTATTCTTCATAATTTGTACTGCAACTGTTCTCGTTTACTGGCACTACAGGTGTACCTTTGTGTTTTCATTTTTAGCTGTAGGTGATTAAGGAAGGAAAAAATTCCTTCAGTGCTAAGTCATCTATCTCATATTTGTCAGATTTCCTAGTGTGTGACTTACAGCTTTTTCAGCCTGAGTCAGCTTGACTATTGGATTAATGAGAAAATTAAGCACCACCAACCCTAGGTCTTGAAAAGATCATCAGACTGCTATTTGAATGAGTGATTACTGTGATCTACAGCTGAATGTGACCAAACCAAGTACGATACCTTCACAGTATATAACCTGTATGACAATAAAGGCAAAAGCACATATTTGCAAGAGTGAGACTTCATTACCAAAAAAACTTGTCTGTCCCCCTGGTCTCCTTAAAAAGGGTGATTTAAAGATTCTGTGCAGGTTGATTTGGTCACTTTTCTTCAGTGTTTGTGCTCAGAGGTTCCATATTTGAAAATAATGGACATATCAGAAAGAACTTTTCCTTGTGTTTTGTACCAAGGGGAAAAAAAAGGATATGGAACCAAATAAATACTATTTAAAACTGATTCCTAGAAACTTATTCAAATGGTGTCATGGACAATCAAAAAGCCAAATTCAAATGGCATACCTGCATGGGGGGAATTATCAAGTTACTCACAAGCACTGAAATTAGGGGGCTCCACTGTTGAGTGTATTTCTACAGGCTCTAGCAAAGACAGAGTCTCAGGATAGTGAGAAAAAATGCAAGCCACTTTTTTCTCTGGAGCTCTTCTAACCAAAATTTAAATGATTTAAACTTCTTTTGATTCAGTTATTATGGGTGCTTACAGTAAAGCAGCAAATATCTCTCCATATATTCTCACTGCATAAATATAGAACTCTTGAAACCTACCAGTGGGAAAGAAATTACAAGGGGACATTTATCAACAAATGTGAATTAGCATCTTAAATAAATGCTGACACAGTTATATTGACTAATTACAATCACCTGGGGGGTGGAAAAATCAAATCTTGTGAATAGATCAGGTACCTACCCATCC
>NW_005054342.1:5663229-5718326 GCF_000277835.1 Geospiza fortis | reverse complement strand
AAAATCTATGTTCACTTAAAACAATTCTCTCTTGAAAAGGACAGATGTTCCTGATCAGTGCAATTACACAAGAGAAGGAAAACCATAAAAAGGAACTCAATCTTCAGAGAAATGCAGGCTAGATGATGAGTAGGGGAAAGATAGTTCAGACCTGCATCCCAACCAAGCTTTCTCAAAGCTTATTTGGATATTTCGTTTAAAGCAGAAAGTTCATTGAATCAAGTACAATTTGCATGTTCTCTTTACCTTTTTTTTTTTTTTGTCTTGGTGGAAATGAAATGGTAATCAGAGCAGCAAATTACTTTGATGGAAATAATGCACTGGAGTGCACTTCAAAGCAGTGATTTTACAATAACTTGCAAGCATTGTAAGTAGTCTTATTTGCAGCTAAGTCACAGGTTATGTGAAGGAAGATTTGAGGGAAGCATGGGAAAATCCATTTGGATATCTGGCTTGACAATGGCTGGCTTGGAAGCACAGCGACATGCAAGTGCAGCCACACTGGATGTGGGACTTGGGCTGACTCCTGTGCACAGCACTGTGCTGCACATTCTCTTGTCCTTGGGAAGGCTCAGCAGTTAGGAGGAGATGCAGCAACACAGCTTTGATAGCTTTCTATGCAGCCACAGCTGCAGTTCCTGACAGAGCTTTGAGCAAGTTCAGACAGCCTGGCAGCATTAGAGAGTGGGATTAGGTTTTCTACCTGCCTTGCCATACCTGTCCTCCAGCTGGCCACTTCAGACACCCTGCTGTGGCTGTGCAGGATTGGGAAATCTAACACCAGAGATGCTTTGCCTTTAGAGTGGCAGCTGGAGGACAAGGGGCTTATACCATGGCACCTTAGTGGCATTTAAGATCTAGGACTGGATCTTGGAATTCTTCCCAAAATGTCCGAGTGCTTCAGAGTAGTGACTTGCTTCAAAATAGGTCTCAGAACTAGCAGAAGAATTTGAGAAATAAAAGCACCATTAGGGTGCACATTTTATCTTGTGATTTTGTACTTCTGTCATTATCATAATTCTGGGAAATGACAACTTTTAAGAACATGTTGTTTTGTCCTATTAATCTTATCTTCTTAACTAAAACACAGGTTTTATTTTAAAATGTTGAGGAACAGAAAAACAACATTAATAAAGACTGTTTTATAATGATTTGTGTTCTCTTTTGCCAACTTTCCCTCATTAATTTTGTACTATTCCCTTTATATTTGCAAGTAATTCATGGAATATTTGAGAAATCTCATTGTATGTTTTAGCCTGGAGCCCAGTGGACAGAACATGCTTGAACAAGGCATTGAGTTTGGGTTTTCTGATTTATAATGAATTGCTATAATTACTAGGCTGTGTGGTAAGAAAGGGGATATGTAGCCCCTGCCATTTGAAGCAGTGTGTCTTACTCAGTTAATTAAAAAACTTGTAGGATCCAGCTCTTAGGAAGAAATTCAGGCTCTGGATTCTATATAAACAGAGTTTAATACTCCTTATCTAGGATCCAAAAGTGAAGCTTAGGCAAGTATATGTGCTCAGAGGGCCTCCAGATGTTTTGCAGTCTCAAATACTGAGCTCATCCCATCAACTCAGGCAGGATTGTTTGCCGACAGCACAGTCCAATAACAGGAGCTCAGGCAGTGAAGACAATGTGCAGTTGTCCCTCCCTTTCATAAACTTATGGTCTTTACTGGACTGACTCCAAATCCTTAGCAAGGGTTGGTCTTGTACCCATTAAAATGAATGGAAGTTTTCCCACTGAAATCAATATAATGAGAATCAAAGTCATTCTCATTAAGTATAATTCCCAGAGATTTAAGAGCCCATCATTTTATACTGACTGCTTATCAGTCAGTATAAGAAATGGACCTCATTATGGAAAAAAGCTGCATTGAGTTTGCATTTTCAAAGCATGGCTTAAATATGAACCAATTAACTTCAAAGTTTTCACCTGATGCAGTGACAAATCATGCTGACAAACATGCTAGTTCTAGTTATGAATCTCCCTAAGCCAGTCTCCATGCCTAGGAGTTAAGTCTACAAAAAAGTTTTGAAAGAACCAAACTTCTACAGTCATGTTTTATAAGGGAACATGAATCACATATACAGAGAAAAATAATGAAAGGGTTTTACTCAGAAAGGTATTTGCCTTTATGTACCTTGATGTTAAAGCACCAGTAAGTTTATATGCTGCTAAGAGAAGTGAAGAGAATGGGCTGGTCTCTGAGAACATAAAAGAAGCTTTTTCTTGCTCTCCCATAGCTGCCAGAAATTTTGTGACTGATATTTTTTAGATAAAAAAAGAAGGAGAAGTAGTCTACAGGTATCTCCAGGTTTTTCTTTTTCATTTGATTTTTAAAATATTTCATGTGTAAAACATCTTGTGCACTGCTATTAATGTTGAATCTTCAGACTTTTTTTTGCATATGTCCTCAAAATGTCACCTTTTTTAATGTGGAATGAATGTCCCTGACCATTCCTTGTTTTTCTCAAAGTTTTGGAGATGGATTTGCAAGAAGTAACTTCAGTGAGTTCAGAAAACCCAACTGTAATAACAAAGAGCAGAAAGACACTTCGGAAATCAAAACAAAACAAGACTCTCAAAAAAATTAGTCCAACTCCTTGCTCCTTGAAGGACCCCCTAAAACTAAAAGTATGACTAAGGTCCTTGAATTATGACAGTCTTGGCGCTGCGACAACTTCCCTTAGAGCCAGTTCCAGTGACCAGCTGTGCTGTGTGAAGAACCTTCTCCTAATGTCCTGTTTGAACATCCCCATGCAGCTTCACACCATTTCCATGTGTCCTGTCATCATTCACAGAGAGAGATCAGCACCAGCCCTCCACTGACCACCTTGGGGAAGCTGCAGACTGTGATGAAGTCTCCTCCCAGTCTTCTCTTCAAAATTTAACAAACCAAGTGACCTCAGCTATTTCTCCAAAGTCTTGCCCTTTGGGAAGGGCCTTTCACCATCTTTGTTGTGCTCTAGACACACTCTGAGAGCTTTTTATTCCTGTTTTACTGGGGTGCCCCAAGCTGCACATCACACATGAGCCTGGTGCCCCAGGAGCATGGTGCTCTGAGCACAACCCCCTGCCTTGGCCACACTGTGCCACACGAAGGCTAACCACACCTGGGCTGTGGTAGCCACACAGTCAGGGAGGCAAGGGATCCTTCACCTCTCTTCAGTGCCTGTGAGAGCACTTCAGAAGACCTCCGTGCAGTTTGGGGCTCCACTGTGCAAGAAAGGCTCTTTCATACTGGGGCTAATGCAGTGGAGGCCACCAGGATGGTCAGAGGCTGAAGCGCACGACAAAGGATAAGAGACAGAGGAACCTGTTCATTGTGGAAAAGAGACTGTTTTATGAAACTTCTTACTGGTTTTGCTGATTGAAGGTGAAGAGACAAAATTTTCCAAAGAGGTTGTTGAATTTCCATCCCTGGTGACATTTGAACTGCAGATGGACACAGCCCTAAGCAATACGGGCTGACTGGACCTGCTTTGGTATTGGACTAGACGACCACCAAAGTTTCCCTCCAATCTAAATTATTCTGCGATGCTATGAAAAAAGGGCATAAAAATAAAGATCTGGAGCACATCCTTCCCCTGAGAATAATACTGGATGAAGTAAGCTTTTTTATCATTTTGCCTACTTTTAGTATGCATCCGCTTCTGTGACAATTCAGATTCTCTGGCGAACAAGCAGTTTGAAATGAAAACTAGTTTCAGTGCTTCTGTGCTTCTAGCATTAATTCCTTTTTTTTTTCATTTTGCTTTATCTCGTTTTCTTTGTGTGCAGTTATTTTTGCATTTCCGTAAAAACAAGAATGTTTACCAAGGTATGACTTTCAGTTTTAGGCCTCTCTCACCCAGCATCTTAAAGATCCAAATAAACTGCAAAGTGGCAAATGGACCTAACAGAGAAAGGCTTATGTATAGAGAGATAAGGCCAATGAGAAGGAACACAGGTATTATTACATTGATAAATTCTGAATATCAGAAAAAGCAGACTGAAAAAACAGAGCATATTCTCATTCCCAGAAAAGGAGCAATAATTTTATATTGAAGAGCAGAACAATCTGAAAAAATCAATGATCCTTTAATTTTACATTTCAATATGGCTCAAAAAAAGATGCAACATAGAAAACCTGGAGCCTTTTTTGTTCCTGATATTTTAGCTTGCAAAGCCATTACCATGAATATCTTAATCTTTCTAAATGATCATTGTCTTCTTAATATTCCTTTGTATAATACACCATCAAAATTTAAATTCAAGAGCAAAATTTTTAGCAATGAAGCATTTTCCTGCTGGATGTCATCATCTGCAGGCTGTATACACATAATTTTCCTGCTTCTTTCTCTCTTGCAGGTGTGTAGGTGAACTGTAATAATTTTTTGTAAAGAGTTGCATTTTTCTATTCTAAAAATCTTATTTTCTCCCCTCAGCCATCCCAAGAGAAGTTGAAAACTGTAGATTAATATAATTTGGCTTTGTAGCTTTAGAGATTTTAGAGTTTGGAGGTGCCACTAGGCTCACTTTGTCTTGGAGACAAGGCTCGTATATCCCATTCTTGTGTCCCCAAATTGAATACTACGGTCTGTATTTAACTGAACTATTTCTTCCAAAGAGAAAGAGCTTGATCTTCAAGTTAATTTCTTTTGATAATTTTATCTTTCTATTAAAAGTTTGCACACAACTTCTTCCTTAAATATGTCTGTTACCAGCTTCTGCATACTAGCATTTTCTACTCCCTGTTAGATTAAGCAATATTTTAATATATAACATTTTTCTTCCTAAGATAGGTCTTAAATATTACAATCAAATGATCTTTTGATCTTCTTTATGGCAATTTCTTTTCTATGTCATTACTTTGTACTCTTTCTAAAATCTCACCCTAGCAGGCCTCTTTTTCAGCGTCTTGAACATTTTGTGTTTGGCATTCATCATTTCCTCATTGTATTTGACAGTAGAAGAGGAGATTTTCTTTTGGTCTTACATTAAATGCCAAGAAGACTGTTTCTGTATTCTTCTTCATTTCTTTTTATGTATCAGTATGAAGATCACATAAATTCTTCACTCATAACATTACACAGTGATACTGCCCTTACTCTCCCTGGAGTCTTCTGAGACCACTTAGTATCTACAGTATATAATATATATATAATAAACATATGTAAAATTATACTCATTCCCTCAACTGCCTACAACATCCACAGAATGCATTGGCAGTGATAACATACTTGCTTCCTGATGAAGCATGAAAATTCAAGTATGTGGTGTTTAGCAGCTGGAACTGTCCTCTATTCCTACCAAATGTCATCAGGTCAAGTACACCTGTATCGAGTAGATACCAATCCCTACTGAAGTAGTGAATTTACCTTTACCCTTCAAAAGAAGGCCTGGAAGAGCTTTTGTTGTGGCCCATATGATTTGGACATGAAATGTAATCTTTGTCTTTTAGAAATTGATATGAACTCCTGACTATATACAGTTTTTGTATCCATCTCCAAATTGAAGATTCTGAGGAAGCCCATGTAATTTCTTGGCATGTCATACAAAAGGACATTGAATCTTATCTCTGATTTTTATTTGCTGTGCTCCAGTACGCTCCTACTATAAAACTAGAGCCTAACTTACAAACTCCACATCCCTAGGTAGGCAGCAAAAATACTCTGCTCTGTTTTAAAGTTGAAGACTCTTTCAATGTTTAACCTAGTGATTGGTATAAAACACACATCCTCGAAAAGACAGAGATAAAGAAATCCACGGTGGAAAATTTAGTGCTAGGAAAACTCACTGCATCTTTCCCATCACAGTCACTGAGATATCTGTGACTTATCTATGTGCTATCAAAGGACAGCAGTGGGTGGATTAATCTGAACATTGCTTACATTCCTCTGGTGCTCAAATTGACCTTGCTCACCCCTGGAGCACCACTGAGACTTACACTTGCTATCTGTTAAATCCTCCGTTCATCCTTTCCACCCTGGTGCTAATTTATGGGAACTGCAGTGGGTTGGCACTGTGGGCTGGAGTCACCTCACCTCACTGTTCAAAGCTGGCTGTGGCAGTGCCCACACGTGACAGTGTCTTCCCAGGCTCACTTTGGGGTCACTGCAACTTGCTCTGACTTCTTTTAAACATCCATGATTAAATGGCACACAGAAAAGCCTGCCTCTCTCTGTGGATGGTAAGTCCAGGATGTGAAAACCTACAGTGTAAATCTGGACATCTGGTCAGGTGAGCCCCACACAGCAGGTCTGGCTCTAATTGGTGCTGGCTGCAGGGCTCCAGACAGTCCCCTGCCCTTGGTGATAATGGGGATGGCAGGAAGAAAAACAGAGAAGTGGCTGCTTTGCTTTGAAATACTAACTAAATACAGCAGTGGGTCAGAACAAGCCAGTACTAATGCATTCTCAGTGGGAAATGAAAACTATTGAAGTCATAGCAAAAGTCCTCTCAGCTACTGAAACCAAAGGATGTTCAGTTTTCAGTTTCAATTTAGAGGCAACATTTTCAGCTGCATGTTTTGTTTCAGGTAAAACTGTGGGCTGGTTTTCTGTTCAGAATAAAAAAACCCAACTTTTAACTGATTTGTTTAAATGTTAACATTTAAAATCCAAATTCTCTATCTGTGCAAGAAGGCTTTTATATATTTCCAAAATGTCTCTGAAATAATTCAGAAGGCAGCAACACAGCCAGAACAGACTATTCAAGCGTGAATTATTCAGTTTAGTTCTAGGCAAGCTGTAAAACAATAGATATCAGTAAAAAGAACATATTGCCAGCATTTATTATTGCATATTGCTTGAATCTTTGAAAATTTGTATTGCTCAGAAGGAAGAGGTAAGTTATGCCATCAGGCATGATCCTGCTCACATGGGCCCTGCTTCCTATGTCAAATGGTCTGGACAACATCAGCAGGGAAGACAGAAATGGGACAGTAAATGATGCATGTGGGTCTAACATCCTAACTGTGCAGAGGGAGCAGTGTTAAGGAAGAAAATGACTGCTGGATTCAATGACAGCGGGGAGTTGCACAGACACTTTTCAAATTTGCTTGAAAATTATCAAAAAAGAAGTATAAGGTATTTTTATAGATATATGTGTGTGTATTTTTATACATATATATATGTATGTATGTATGTATGTATGTATGTATGTATGTATGTATGTATATATATGAAGTGTCTTAGGAGAGAGGGCATGGAGTGGGAAGAGAACACCAGTGTGGTCCCGTGGCTCCACAGTGCCTGCCCAGGCAGACTCCCTGGGCACAGGGGATGGGGATGCAGAGAGCCCCCAGAGGGGGTGACGGTGTGGGTGGAGTGCAGGGGGACCCACTGTCCTGCAGGGACACCCCCAGGATGTCCTGGTGGACTTGGCGGGGCTTCCCCACTGTGGAGTGTTGGGAGCAGAGAGGTTGACATGCAGCCACAGCAGCCACATCCCTCATGTGCAAGCATATCTGAGAACAGAACTGCTTGGGATCAGCTGTAAAAGGGCAATTTTAGAAACTTGTAGGTTACATTGATATTTTGTAATTGTCTAGTATTTTTGCTTTTCTCTTAAGAAAGCCAAAAGTTTTACCCATATTGATTCTGCATAAATGGTTCATAGATTTTGAGTCGATCTGTCATTAATAAATCAATAAATGGTTTCAATGCTGAACTACTTCAAATTATGGGAAATTGTGTTCACAGTTTTTCATTGTGGCATCAGGAAGGTCTGCAAGTAAACATTTCGTTCTATACTGCCATCCTTACAGTGTTTTTGTGAGCTGTTCAAAAATAAAACTCTTAGCTTCACAGTGCATGAAGTATTTTAAAAAATACCAAAAAAGCCAAAAAAATCATTAGATTTCCAAGCCCACTAACCCTGCATCTGATACAGCCCACAGAGAAAGAGAGTGGGCTGCAGATCCTGGCAGTGCAAACATTCAAGGGCATATTTACAAATGACTGGAGGGTAACTCCAATCTATATTTTCTGCCCTCTGCTTCACTGTTGGTTTGCCAAGGAGTGTTTAGTACAACCAAGCATTGCCCAGGTTCCTAAGGACTCAAAGTATTTCTCCTCAGACATGCTTGAATGACTCCTTCCAGCAAGCCTGCTCTGCTATGACTATGACTATGACTATCAGTCACCTACAAAAGTAACAGATAGTGGTTGACCACAGCTTTTTTGCTATATTGGAAGAGTCTGGTTTGGAAGACTCATGAGCATTTGGGATAGGGAGGACCCAGGCACAGAAGATTTCTGGTGTTTCTGTACAGTTGCCACATTCTCCTGGGCTGAATAATTTGTGGGCAGAATTTCTCTTTTCCAGTAAAGCACCATTAACTGCCAGTGCTCTAACACTGTAGTTATATTTTTTCACATTTTCCTTTTTTTCCATTTCTTTTGTGACAGTAATTGATTTTGAAAGAAAAATTAATGACAGTAGGGCCTGCCTGGTCTTCCAGGTATCTCTATAATGGACATAAGTGCACTGCCAGCAGCTACTTCAGCACCTTACAGATACATTAACTGGTAACAGCCTTTTCTAGGAAAAAGGTATGCTATCACTAATGGAATAAATATATACATATATATATGTCTGTGAGGAAATACAGGAAAATTATAGCAGAGAAGAAGCTCAGTACTACATAATTGCAATTTTCAGAGCGAAAGACTTGTCTTGTCTGGCACTATTCTGGCATATCTAACCTGCAAGACCATGCAAGAGCTGTTAAAAGAGACTTCCTTAGAGACAAAAAGTAAAAGAGCCTCTCATGGTGTCCCTCTTCTTCAAGTGCAGCCCTGAACAAAAACTCCAGTCTTTCATAGCAGAGTAACTGGTGCACAGTCCCTGTACAGACCAACCAAACAAGAACAGTAATTAGTTAATTAGAATTAACTGCACAAATACAGTACAAATACCCACCAAACAAGCACAGTAATTAGTAACTGATCCCTGCATTTAGTCAGTTGAATATAAGCAGTTGCTTTCTTCTCTGTTCTGAGCATGTTTCTTCATTCTTGTCCTCGAGCATTTCCATTAAAGCAAGACCATGTCTGCCTGCCTCTTTGCACACATATAATTATGCTGTTGCCAAACTCCTTACTCCTGGAGATTCCCAGGTTCATTTCAACCATTATAACAGAATGTCACCTGTAGGTTTGATTGCTATCATCCAGAGTAAAAATTTATGGCTTTGATTCTACGTGTTCCCTGTGAGAAGAGGAGCCCCCAGGTCTGGGCAGCACAGTCTGTACAACACCAGCATCTGCTCTGATGGTGGAAATCAGCAAATTCTCTTGGTATCAGTGGTGCAAAATTTGGCAGAAATACACTGCACAATTTATAGCAGTGTTTTCTTTTGTGACTACCTGGGTTTTCTGTTACAGGTAAATTTTGAAGATTAGGAAATCCTGACTGTCAGATTAAAAAGAAGAGAATTACTTTGGGGAAGGTTGTTGAGCTCCTTATCCACACCATGGAGAGCATGAGAGGGGCTAAGACATGCAAACTGGAGCACTGGGGCTCAGTTGCAGGAGGGTTGTGAACCAAGAGATATTTGGTATTCAGATGCTAAGTTACTAAGATGCAAGTCTCCTTATAGTGAGAAATTAGGATGTCAAAACCTGACAATCCAGACAATTAAAAGCTTCGGTACTGGAGCCCATGAAGTAAGAGGAAGGAGCAAATGAGGAGACAAAAGGGAGGATAAAGATATAATTACTCCTGCAGGGAAATTAATTTCCATTATAATTTTTTTGTATTTTTGCCAATTTCTGGTTGACAAATGCATGCCCAGAAAGCAGAAATTTTAAAAAATCTGTATGACAACATTATTTTCAATGAATATGAATTTAATATTAACTCCTTGTGGGCCTTAGTAAAGGTTCTAAATAAATAACCTTCTGTAAGTCTGTAAGGTAAGATAGCTGCATGTGGAGTGGGAATAAGAGTGTAATTCCTGATACATGAGAGGAGTCACACCACTGCCTCAATTATCACAGTGGCTGTCCAACAAATGCTTGCAAAAGGTTTCACCTTGAGGCACATTTGCAAGTTCCTTGAATGAGGTTTGAGTGTCTCCTAAAAGTCTTGTGAAATAGAAGTCTCAGCTAATTTTCCTCACTTCCATGAAACCCCCTGTGGTCTGACAAGTATTCCACTGCTGACTTAAATGAAGGCAAAGTATTACTGAGGTACTTCCCCAGAGATTTACAGTGAAATCTTTTTCTTTTTCTTAGCATGCAGAGCTTTTTTGTGGTTTTTTTTGTTTGTTTGTTTGTTTGGGTTTTTGTCAAAACATATATTATTTTACTAATCTAATGTTTGTTTGGTGTTCCTTTTTCCAAACCATTTAATCTGGACTTTGCTGTTTGACTTGATGTTTTTCCAATATCCTCAGAGTCCTGCAGATCCCTGCCAAGTGTCTCAGATCCTCCCTGCTGATCTCTTGGGTGAACAGGCTCCACATCATGGGGCAGTTTTCCACTTCCTCTCACCCTCTGACTGCAGCCTTTCCTCTCTGTTCAAAGGATTGAATATAACCAGGAGCATCCTGAATATACCCAGGACTCGTACTGTGGCAGACCTTCAGCTGGCTGCTTTGGCCAGGGGACACTGGGGGCAGAGACCACCTGGGTTTCAGTCTCGGTGCCCCTGAAGAGTTTCACATTTTCCACACAGCTCAAGGGTTTCAGCAGAAGTGAAGAGCATGCTCTATTCTATGTACCAAGCTGTCTGAGGATAAGGCTCTTTTCCTGGAGTGTGAGCACAGGAGGAAGGAAGGTTTGTGCTGTGGGGGTGAAGTTTCAGCCGAGCTGACGTTGTTCTCCTGGTTCCCTTTCCTCCTAGTGAATTATTTAGCCTTGTGGTGAATGAAAAATTCATTGCTTTTTGTTGATGTAACTAACAGTGGGGCCTGACTACTGTCTTATTACCAGATTCAAAAGTTTTTAGTTTATAGTTTTTGTATTTCATTTCAGCCCTGTTTTTCTCCATTTCTCATGATTAAAAAAAGAGAAATAATAGAATAAGGGTAAAAGACTCCTCCAGCAATAGTTACCTTTCTCTGACAAATTTTATAGTCATGTACTAGCTATACCCACAGCAAACATTATGCAGAAAAAAAAAATCCCAAAACCAAACACAAATCTGGGAGCTGAAAAAAGACTGTTTATGTATTCTTTTTATTTATGTACTTATTTCAACACCATTACCTCCCAAAATGCCAAAGCCCATTTTTCGAGATGGGATTCTCAAAAAGAAAAGAGGAATAATTAAAGATGAGGGATTCTGTAGTGGAAAGTAAAATTTTTCATTTAAAAAATGGCCTTTATGGGTCATTATGGATCACACTGTTTGGACTACATCCATACTAGGATTGCTGGTCCAGGTTAGGGTCATCCAGCTGGCTGGCAGGACAGAATGAGGCATATGTATGCCCATTCACCTCATGATTTTGGTTCATACAAGGAGGAAAGCCCAGTGTGAGGGCTAATGTAGGTGCACAAGGATGTTTCCGGAGATCCCTGCATGGTAGAACATATAAAAACTGCACATATAAACTTTCTTAATGGATCAGAATATAACTACATGCTGTCAACAGTTAAATTCTAGCCATGGAAGTAGGTCAATCCATTTTTAACTATGGACTCTTTCTCCAAAGTAGAAGTGGATTAGCTGAGTTAAGAACAAGTTTTGCTCTTTCATTCAAGTCACACACCAGCAAGAGATCTGTGTGCACTTGATTGATGCAGTGTCACAGCAGTGCTAAGTGACATGTCTGACTGTCAGTGGTGCTGCTGAGGCACAGATGGAAAGTAAGAGCTTGCAGTGTGTCAGACAGTGAGGCAAAGGACATGAGAATGGAAGACTGGAGTGGAAATGTCAGTGGGTGTCTTGCTTGTACAAAGGCCTCAGCACCACAGGAACCTTCAGAGTAGCTGTGAAGAAAACAATTGGAGGAAAATTACCAGTGGCATAAAAATGCTGGTACTAACAAAAGGAAGAAAGGAAAAAAGTAGTAAAGGACACAGCAAATACCCAGTTTTCCAGCCTTGGTGTATAGAACACTGCTTTGGCCATCTTAGACCAGATACCATGGGAGGAAGAAATGTCAATGGAAAATGGCACAGACATTTTAATTGCTACAAGTTTTGACTTTGTGGCATGGTCATCATTCACTGGACCTTTTCAGGCAAAATAAGGTCACATATGCTGCTTTGTTAACATCTCCCCCTTACTAAAATTTTTTCAGTGTCTAAGTAAGACATCAGAAGACATTGTTCCATACCCATGTGTGGTTGCTAAAGTGGGACAGTGAGCAGCTGAAGTGAGTGGGACTGAACCCTCTGCTGGTCTCCTCACTGCTGGCATCCCACAATTCTAATGGAGAAAGGCTCAGCTTGGCCTGTCCTTCCCAGGCTTACACTGAATTCCTGCTTTGTTGTGGCAGAACTTTAAAAACAAACTGGTTACCCCAGGTGGATCTCAAAGCAGATCTTTCCCAAATGGAAATTTTTCTCCAGCCTGGTAGCCTGGAGAAGGTGCCATATAGCCATTGTACTGCTGAGCTGTGGCTTCAGCACTGGCTCTGCCTGCTGAAGGAGCTGCTTTTCTTGTCATGTAGTTCTTTTTCAATCTCAAGGGTGTTATACCTAAGTCATGTGTACATAATTGTATTTCAGCTTTTGCTGTAGCATATAAATCCCTTTTTTAGGGTCAGACCTTGGGAGTTTAGGTGTAATTGACTTAAAAGGGTATTTAGGACCCAACAGACTATTGAAAGTCTTTAGAATTAGGACCCTAACTTGTTTAGCTGTCCTTGAAAATGTTACCATCAAATGTGTCTGGTGAAGCCAATAGAATCTGCCAAATCAACACACGTCAAAAATCAAATCAGAAACAAAAAGTGTCTGTGGATTGTCACTTTCTGCTGTTTCACTTGTACTGTTTTAGGTTTTGCTTCCCTAAAGGGAAAAATAGCAAAGAAAAGTTATTTGCAGCAGCAGTTACATTATTTTTAATATTTTTTAACACTGCAATAGCACTAATTCAATCTTTTTCATTTTATCAGTTCCTCACAGCTGTACTTAAATCCTCATGATGGACTCAGGCAGCTAAGGTCTCCTCACTGACATACAGATATTGCCAGGTCCAGAAAAAATTAAAGTTTTCATTGCAAAAAAATCCCTTTAGTACATCTCTTCATTATATCCACTTAGGTACAGCTTCATTTTAAGTGTCAGAGTTAATTTTAATAAGCATGGGAAGGGAAGGGAAGGGAAGGGAAGGGAAGGGAAGGGAAGGGAAGGGAAGGGAAGGGAAGGGAAGGGAAGGGAAAATTCACAGTTAGCAAGCAGCCCTCAGAGGGAATGAAGGAAATGCAGAAACATGGGTTGGCATCTTTCATATTGCATCTTGCTGGCCAACCACATTGACTGAATATTTTTGTTTCCTGATGAAGAAAGTTTTTTCTCAGCTTCTCCTTGAATGCACAACCACTCCCCAGATTGCAGCTGTGTGTGTGCAACTGTCCATACCTCCACAGCTCCTAAAAAAATTATCCAGGAAGCAGCAACTGGGAGGAATGCAAAAACCTTTATAAGAAGCTGAATTTCCTTACCCTTAGAGTTCCAAGCCTGGCATGTGGTAAAGGCTGTGTGGCCAGAACTAGCTCTGCTGTCAAGTTAGAGCTTGCAGATTTTCTCAGTGTTTTGCATTAATGAACAGGGATTAATTTTGCTGAAGAAAGTATCAGTGCTACTTAGAGATCTTGTGGGAGCAGTCATGTACAGTTCTTGGCAGAATTCCTTCATCATCTAGTTAATAATTTTAGTTTCCTGCACTGTTGACCCAGAGATATCTTTGAGGAGAGATGGATGATGAAAAGAATTGTTCTTTTAATCTTTGATTAAACATGACAATGACATACTTAGACTGATATACATATTGTAAGAGCTGTTTCAAGGGAAGAGGCCATGGGAAAGGATGGACTATCTTGCATTAGCAAAGTCTTTCTGTATATGTTCCTGGTGAAACAAATTTCTTATCGTGGTAAGTGGTTACCACAGGCTCTTATTCTAAACTGAATGTTAGCTTTAGGACCAAGTTTAATTTATTTTGTCAAAGAAGAAAATTACAGTTAATCTTCCTAAGTAGACTTTAGTAGTTTTCTGGAGTTGGTACAACATAAGGAACTTCATGAAGTTACATGGCAACAGGACCATTGTCTTCGATGTTCAGTCTCTCTTTTGAGATTTCCAGGAGCTAAGTTTGAAGGTGATGTGAATTCTGCTCTGTATGAAGTGGAAACGGAAGCAATTTGTTCTGGAGACATGTCGCAGACATCCTTTTTATGAAAAATCCTTTCTTAGGATTTTTCCTGCTGGAAAGTTTCAGCAACGAGATTTAAACAATAATTATCTGCTGCTGTGGAATGCAGCAGGTGGATCTGTGGTTGGTCTCGGGTGGATGTTCTGATTCATTGACCAGTCACGGCAGAGCCGGCTCTCGCTCTCAGTCGAGCCAGCTGCCTTTGTTATCATTCCTTTTTTTTCTATTCTTAGCTTAGCTTAGCTAGCTTCCCAGGAAACCTTTCCTTCTATTTCTTTTAGTATAGTTATAATGTAATATATATATATATCATAAAATAATAAATCAAGCCTTCTGAACATGGAGTCAACATTCTCGTCTCTCACCTCACCTGAAAACCCCAGTGAACACTGTCAGAGAGACAAATTTTTGATCAGATCTCAATCTGAAAAATGTATTTTGTCTGGCAAAAAAACCATTAGTAACTTGGATCATTTTACTTCCCTATATATACAAAAACATCCCTACATGTCTTATATACTCAGCAGGGCACTGTGCAAAAACTCAGCAATAGCAGTGCCATATTCTATTCCCCATAGCTTACCCTGAAAATTCATAGAAACTGAAATGTACAGAGATCCAGGTTTTGGATCCTGATTTTGCCTCTGCTGTGTTTGAGGTTACTGAATGCAGAAATATCTATTTTGGATAAATAGACCATGCTGGGCTGTCAAACACACTGATCCAATAAATTTGTCATAGGAAAGAGCTAGAAAGGCTCTTCTTCTTGAGACATTCTTGAGCAATTGGTTGTTTTTATTTGAAAATATAGAGTTTATTTTATTTGTGCTGTTTTTCTTTGCACCATGGAGGGGAACTGAAAGAATGCTGCAAAACATGTCCTCTTTGTTGTAAACTAACAGTTTTCTGGGATGGGGCATTGAGCAGCCTGGCCTAGTGGAAGCTGTCCCTACCCATAGCAGGGAGTTGGAACTGGGTGGTTTTTAAGGTCTCTTTCAACTTCCAGTGATTGTATGATTTTATAAGTGACCAATAGGATTTTAATAACTCTCCAAAATCCTGTCTGCTTAGCATTAAGGTTTGATTGCTCTCCATTCAGTGCTGATTTGGCTTCCATAAGTCAGCATTTAAGTCAGCCACCTAAGCATTCAGAATCAAATTTCCCAAATGCCCAAATTTTTCCAAGACGAAAATAAAGCCAATCTAAAAAAAGTCTATGATTTCTGAAAGAAGAATGATTAAAAGTCTTTTAATAAGGTTAGATCTATTTATTTATTGATCTTTTGTAAACTTAAAGAAATGTCTAAGAAAATGAAATTATTTTCTAAAAAAATGTTGTAAGTTGCATGAACATGCTCCTTTTTTTTTCTTAATTTCAGAAATAAATTCTCTCCTATGCTCCTCAACAAAATATTTGCTGTCTGAATAGATTCACATAAAATATTTTGTGTTATGTTATCAGGCCATTTCATTGTACCTTCCTACATATAAGATTAAATTGGAATAAGCAATTTATATAAATTAAAAATAGGAATATGGATATGAAGAAAGAAACAAAAAACTGAATCGCTACATTCTTAAAAAATGTATTATTTTTGTTTACAAATCACTGACTAACACCTCCTAAGACAGACAGGCAGTATTCTGTCAGAAAAGTCTATGTGAGATAACACTGGTACATGTCTGTATATTATTTATATCTTGTTTCATTTAAATCCTATTCTCTTCTCTGTTTCTAATTTGTGTAACTGTGGCAGATTTTTGGAAGCCAAAGCAATGATTAGTGATTAAGAACAAAATTTGTTGGATGAACTTTGTATTAAGAAGCAATTTACAACCTAGAAATACCTGGGGGACAAACCCAGGGCTTGTTGAATATTCAGATGAAAGGCCAAGAGAATGAGGTAGTTGCATGCACAAAAATGTTAGAACTATATGTTTTAATATGTATGATTAGCTCTTATAACAAAACTGGAGTCTAGGAGGAAGCTTGTGAGAAGCAGAAGTATTTCAGGCATAGGGAAAACGTGTGCAAACGTGAATGCTTTACATGAGCTCATTCACATGGCTGAGAAGCCCATCTGTTTCTGTTTTCTTGCTCGCTTCCTTTCAGTCACACAGAGTTCTGTGATACCACCCAAATAAAATAACCACCATCAAAGCAAATAAAGGCATTTCTCTTATCTGATAATTGTGGCCTTTCTCATCCCCTGCTGTGTGTGCTTCTTAAAAACCCAGTGTCATTGACATCAGCAGCTCCCAGTACATGATGTCTCATTTGTACACCACAAGAAACAGAGCTGGTAAGAAATGTTCCCAAGAACTAGAAGGCCATTCATTGTCAATTAACAACACACTTTAATGGGTTTCTTAGCAACAACATTTGCTTTAAGCATAGGCCCCTAAGGGATGTGCTCTGTGTTGTCAAACAGCAAATGAAGACAGCTATTGATTCTTACACTGTTGTGTGCTGAATTGCAGCATACAAGGATAACAATTTCAAAATTACATTTGGAGTCAAAATGCTTATAGAACAAGATGTTTCCATTAAGAATGAAATGCTCCTTCCATTCCCCCGGTGGGATTTGCATCTAAAAATATGATTTGCTGAAGGAATTTTAATCAGGAATTGCCAAAAAATATGTCAAATCTCCAGTCTTGAAGTTATAGAAACGTGGTAAACTCCAAAACCAGTGGAGACCAAATCCAGGTGAAAACATTTAGTCAGAATATTTTAGGGAAGATACAGAACCAAGGCATTGAAAATATTTCAAGAGCCCATCCAGTTCTAGAAAAAATTTTCAATCTGAGGTATGCATAGTTCCAGGGCATAATTTTACCTGATGACAAAATTTCTCTTAACGCTTCATGTCATTTTTCATCTAGTATCTAATTTTTCATCCTTCTGTTATTCAACCACCTGGGCATTCAAGACTGCTCATTTCTTTCTCTTATTTTGGCAAGCATTGCTTTATGTGTGTAAGAATACTATTTTTCTGAATTGAAAAAATGCCATTCATGGATTCATTCTTCATACAACAGGTGTTCTACACATCTGTTTACTTTTGCTTCTTACTGAGCATTTTTTCTCTGGGTTTGTTTTTTTTATTTTTTTGAAGGTGCTAATAGAATCATAGAATGATTTGAATTGAAGGGGACCTTAAAGATCATCTAGTTCCAGCCCTGCTGACATGGCCAGGGACACCTTTCACTAGCCCAGGTTGCTCAGATGTGACAGTGGTCACAAGGGTTCCTGAATTGGGGAAGAGACCAGAATGTTGACTCCATGGTCAGAAGGCTTGATTTATTATTTTATGATATATATTACATTATAACTATACTAAAAAGAAATAGAAGGAGAGGTTTCCAGAAGCTAGCTAGGCTAAGAATAGAAAAGAAAAGAATGAAAACAAAAGCAGCTCTCTCGGACTCTGTCCGAGATAGCTTGGTCCTTGATTGGCCATTAATTATAAACATCCAAGATGGGCCAATCCAGACAGACCTGTTGCATTCCACAGCAGCAGATAACCATTGTTTACATCTCGTTGCTGAAAGTTCTCAGCTGCAGCAGGAAAAATCCTAAGAAAGGATTTTCACAGAAGAAATGTCTGCAACACTCAGAGTCCCATCCAACCTGGCCTTGAACACTTCCAGGGATGGGAACGGGGGATGTTGACCAAAGTCTAATATGCCCACTGACCCCTAACTGGAGGGAAAGCTTTGACTTAGTACTGTATCTTGGAGTCAAAATTCCTGTTAGCATAGACAGCTGTGGCTGTGGATCACATAGCCTCTGTAACCACTTCCCCTCCCTTGTGGTCTGGCTACACATGCTCAGGCCAGCTTTGCTATGGCTTGGTTGAATAAATTGTGATCACATTGTTGTGGAGGAGCTGGCACAGAAAGAGCTCCTCTTTCCCTGGAGCTGCATTTGAACTCATGGTCCCTCTGCTTGCCCTTGCCTATTGCCTGCCTGACTGTTGGTTTAGGCATGGCCCCACCTGGACCGGTAGCTCACTGACCATCACCTACAGACTTAACCTGGCTGGAGCTCAGCCCTGTCCTGGCCCTGTGACCATGCTGAGCAGCCACATGGCTCTGGGTTTACCTCGTCACCATCCCCAGGCTTGCTGAATCCTATGAGACCCTGGCAGGGGGGAGGACAGGATTCCATAGCCACCCCAAGCACCCTGTACCTGTTGTGGCAGCTGGTCAGTGCTGTGGTCTGGCAGCGACTCAGGAAGACCCACAGGATCCTTTCAGACCCAATCAGTGTCTAGAGATTGTATTCCCTACCCTGTACGATGCAGTTGGCTGTTCCAGGTGGAATGCTCTCCCTGTGGTTTACCCGACTAAACTCAAGATGGAGTAGCTGATATTTCTTCAGTCTTTTGCACCACTGCAAAAAAAGGCAATTATTCAGATTTTTAGAGAGTTATTTTAAAGGACAGCTGTTGTTATCTACAACCCAGGCATGCAATAGTCTTCAGTTAAATAAAATTTTCATTTTAGCTAGTTGATATTATTTGCTAGATGCTTTATCAGAGGGTGTTACTCATCTCTGACCAGTGATACTTGCTGGATCTGCCTTGTTTTCTGGGCTCATTCACAGCTGTCAACAATGTTAAGCCTCATTTCAAATATTCCTTTAAATAGCAGTAGCTGTTTGGGCACTATTTTTGTTATGTTTTCATTATTTTCACCATCGTTTGATGTCTACATTTCATGGTTTGAATGCTAAAAGGTAGCCATCAAACGCTGGTGAAAATAAGCCGTATGTTAACTTTATGCAAGGTCTAAAATAAGAACTATAGATAGGCAACTTGTCTTCTCCTGGGTGGACTCCTTTTTCAAGGACTAATTCTTAAAAATAAAAAAAAAGTGTAATACAATTTGTACAAAGCCTGTACAACACAATGGAACTTCCTTGAAAATATGTACAAGGCCTATAATTTTAAAGCTCTATTCGTCTTTCCATTCTTGTCAAGTAGCCATTTTGACCAAGGTAGAAAACTGAGTTTAAAAAACAATTATGAAAGAGAACATAACCAGCATCTACCTTAGTTTCTTTAATCATTGCACTGCCTGGGCCACTGCCAGATGCCTGACAGCCACCCCCATGGACTGTCCCTGGCGGGCTCCCAGGGACTTGCCCTTGGCTGGGAGTGGGATGAACTCTGACTGCCAAGCATTTAGGGACCAAAATATTGTTTCCTGTTAACAATGGCTATTGTGCAGATATTTCTGCTGCCCTCATTAGCTCTGTCCCAGCCCTTGAGGTCAGGGAGAAGCCATTGCTCTGCCTTCTGAGGGCCTTTTTCTGAAAAGACCTCCCAGTAGTTTTGCAGAGTTATCATGGTCTTTTTCCTTGCTGTGCAGTGCACATGTGTACATGACTCCAAGGGCAAAATCAGCCCCATGCTGGATGCACAGATGAGATGAGGGAGGCTGGCAACTCTTGTCCCACTGCCATCTGACCCAGGTGTCAGGGGATTTTTTTCCTTTGGGGTGCCCAAGGCTACAAGCAAGTGGTGGATTTAGCTGCCATCATAGGTCTTCAGACCTTCTGCTTTCCTGCTTTGTCTTGGTAGCAAAGGAATGGTTGTGCCTGACTACGTCCAGAGAGGGACCTAGGGATTTCATATCTAAGCCTACCTACAGAAGTGCTCCTTGTTGACAACAGGATTTGAAGCAGGCAACTAACTTGCATAACTAATTTTTATTGAATAGTCTTAAGTTTTCTATTTTATTCTTCTTTCTAAACCCTAGAATAAAGTTTCTGTAGTGTTTCTTCCTTGTATTAACCACATTCAGGAAAACAACACTCTAGTGTTCCAGGCCTTGCAAAAAGTTCAAGACATGGAACAGTTCAGGAAATTGATTTCACTGCCCACCCCATATCTAGCCTCTGAAGAAGTTTATGGATAGACCAGACTGCAAATGCAAAGTCATATCAGTCAGAAAAAAAATGTTACTAGGCACTTTCTTAATCAGATATTCTATTGTACCTGTGTGTCTTGATTCCACTGCTCTTTTAAAGAAGTTAGGGCCAAAATAGGGACAAAGAAATGAAAATTTCAAAAGATTTCTTTATTTACTGTGGGCTGCCTGACTGCATTTTAGTTAAGGTAAATAATTCCACCAAGCAAATAATTTAAAAGAATCTTTTAAAAGTTAAACATTTTAACACCACACACAAAAATTCCAACTGGTTCTAAACATATCTTGTAGGGTTCTGGTGGCCTAAAATTCAAATTTTTTTTTTTTGTGATTTGGCAAAGATTGCACAGTGGATTTGTCACTATTTCTGTGCAAGGATGTTGACTTTATTTCAAGTGGCCTGGATGTTAGCAAGCATCAATACCCAAAGTATTTCTCTCTTCAGACTATTTAATAGTCATTGCTTATGTCCCTTACCAACAGACTTCTCTTTTTGAATTCAGTCCCTCTGCTGTTCTTTTCTGCTAGTTAAGAACAATTTTGGGACTTGCCAGAGAGTTATTTTTTCTTTCCAGTTAATGTGTAAATTTACCCAATTCTGCTACTGAGCTATGAAAGATAAAACAAGGCTAAAAATATGCAAGATTCTTTTTTTGTTTTTACTCGCTCATTACAGGTAAGAAAATTGCATTTTGACCAAAAAAATACCTTCTGTAACAAAAAACTGTTTCTGAACAATGTATTCTAAACCTTGCATTTCAAGAATCTTCCTCAAGTTATGAACAATATTTTCTCTCTATGAAGAGATGAAGTCATCCACCCCCCCCATAAGTTTGGTTTACAAATGGCTCTGTTACCTAGGTAAAGAAAGAAAAACTTTTTCACATTCTGAAAGAAAACTGGTCATGTTCTTTGGGTTATGAATAACTTCTGAAAGTCAGGAGCTCTTATAATTCTAGTTTCTGGCTCTTGTTCTGGATTATATAGTTTCCAAAGTGAATCTATATTTCCCATTAATTTAGTAATCCAGAAGTCCCTCTATTCTATGCCGTAAAATTTCAGAGGTAGTGCATATCCTCAAGAGAAAAAAGCATAGACACAGGAATATAATTCAAGCTCTATTGATTTATATTTGCTGAGGATATGCTGGTTAATGTGGTACAAACAGGGAATGTACTCTTTGAAAGACAGGGGCAATCCTGTAAGGAGACCAGTTGAAGTTGCTACTTGCCAAGGCAGTCCTTTTCTATTGCAAGATAGATAACAAGTATTTCAAAGACAAAGGAAGTACCACCTGGGAGTAATAGAGTAAATTCTTGTCTTATCCTTGGCTTGCCATACATATTTTCAAATTTTTTAAATGGTCCTTTGTGCCATGTGCCTGATTAGTATGCCTCATTAGAAACATCTCAAAGGGTTTATTTTCAGACAGATAATCTTATAGCTCTTGCCCCATCAAGTTTTTAAAAAATCAGAAAGATATTTCAAGGACAACGCTGGATTAAATATCTGTCTTCAGGAAATCTTGGTCATGGAGCTCACCATCAAGAAATAGCAGTCTGTTGGCTCTATCTTTTTGTCTGTCTTGTGGCCCTGAGTTTAAGAGTTACAAGACAATGGAAAAAGAATTTGTCAATCTCCCTCTTTGCCAAATCTGAAGGGATTTCCTAACTTCTTAAGACCTTCAGCCTCAGTGAATACTTCTCATCAACTAAATGAGGTGTCTGTGTTTGGCATTGTCCTATTCCCTTCCCACAAGTTTCTGTGCTCCAAAAATACATGAGAGAAATGGCATTAGCATGAAAATAAAGGATGAATACAGTACTGAGACTCCCTTTCAAAGACCTGTCTGTTTCATAACCTATCCTTGAGACCGTGAATATGAAGAGAACATGACAGAGCCTCCTGGTCATGGTATAAAAAAGCTCATCTCAGTTGGTGTAAATCAAATGGGGATCAAAGCAGTTTAATTTATGGCATGCATTTAACTGATAATCAGTGCGTTCAGGACTGATATCAACACAAATGTAAGATATGCCTATGATCATTAATGCAGTCTATTGTGTTCTAGGACAGGCAGAAGAGCAGCACCTCATTACCAACAGGGAAAACCTCAAGAGTCGCTGAAGTAAGATCTTCTCCACAGTACTCTGCTTTGCCTTTTTTCCACATGCTGTTCTCTGCTGGGTTGCTCCTGGCTGCCTTACATGTTTTTCTCAGAAACAAGGAAAAACATCTGAAACTGCTCAGCATGTGGAAACAGAAGAGAGGGGGATGATAGCATATGGGGGTGGAGTGTGATGCCCTAAAAATAGGTACCCATGGGCTATTTAAGTGTTCCAAGTTTTCAGACTGCCACTTCAGAGTGTCCTGAATGTCTTTTAGGATGGAGAACCTAGGAAGGAGCTGTGTCATAACTGATAGACCATAAGGATTTCTTTCCCAAATGTCACTGAATTCCTCATGGTTACATGACAGCACTAAGCCCAGTTCAACACATTTAGTGGAGTTTGGAGACTCAGTCAGCTTTTCATGAAGTCAATGTTACACTTGGAAACAGGGAATCATGGAATTGTTGAGGTTGGAAAAGACCTTTGACATTATGAGTCCAACTGTTAACACTGACAAGTCCACCACTAAACCATGTCCTTAGGTGCCACATCTACGCATCTTTTATGTATCTCCAGGGATGGTGACTCAACCACTTCCCTGAGAAGCCTATTTCAATGCTTGACAACCTTTTCAGGGAAGAAATTTTTTCTGGTATGCTTGGGAAGCAACTTCCTAGTAATGCCAAAATGGAGAAAATGAGTTTATTTTGAAATACCATAAGACAAAAAGTCAAAATAATGTCATGCATAATATACAGTAAGTGTCTTATGGTGTTAGAAACATAGCACTATAGTTCCATTTGGGAATCAAATTACTTTGGGGAAGAGGGGGAGTTTGGTAATGCCTTTTCAGTGTTACTGGAAGGATTGTAGCTTCAAAGGCCCTTTTATTCACTTCCTCAGTGCAAGGTAAGGGTTTCCTTTTGCTCGTGTTCCCAGCATCTTGGCTTAATAGGCAGTTACTCCTGCTTGTAACAAACCTACTTTATCCTGATTTAATATCCTTATTTAATGCTAGGACATTTGATTTAAGTGGGCTGAATCTTCAGTGATGTACACTGCATGAGTTACTGAGAAAGTTACTCTACTCCAACTTTGGCAGTCAAAGATCTAGGCTGAGTACCTGTAGTTGGTTGGTTTAAAGTTGGTTCAAAGGAAAAAAGTGCCTCCAAAAATGACTCGTCTTACCCTAAAAAAGTTGTCTAAGAGAGGTTGAGTGAACTACCTCTGGAGGTGGCCATTTTTCCCTAATAACTGTAAAAGGAAACTGCTGGGGCTAGCCCAAACTTAGCCAACTAAAGTACATGCCTTTAGGATCCATTAGATGCCATCTGCTTTGTGGCCTCCAAGGGTGTCAAGGCAATGTTTGAAAAATCAGGTTGCCAAGGAAAAGGGAGTGCTAGGTCCATCATTCCATTTTGTCAGAATTGTGAACAATACTACAGCTTTTGTTTTGTTGGACATATTTCTATTTTGAAAACAGACTGTGAAATGTTGTTTACTTTCACATTTACTTTTTCTTCATCAAATTCTCAAGAATCTCACACAAACGTTCCTTTCTGACACTCCAGATTCACAGTACTGTGAAGGGAGAGGTATTCACTGCCCAGGCTTGTGTCTTAGTCCCAGGCAGCATATGCACCTCATCCACAAGAAAGAATTTATTCTTGCTTTGCTAATCCTGGAGAAAAGCAGCTCTTACTCTACTTTAGCTTTGGGAATCATAGCATTTAAACAGCCCAGAGAGCAGATACTCATAACTTGGGTCGTTTTAAAAAGCAGCAATTCTTAGCTTCCTCTTACAACAAGGTGCAGATTTGCCATTTTAGTTTTTCAACAGAAAGACTACAAAAGCAGTGGGGAACTGACTCCACATCATAAGCTATAGACTAGGGAAGCACAACAATACAGAGACAACTGTGTACAAAGTACATAGAAGCTTTTTTTTTCCCTTTTATCAGTAACAATACTTGGTTTGGTTGTATGAGGTATTCATGTTCCTAGAATCTGCTTTGTTTACAAAAAAAAAAACCAAAAAACCAAAACAACAACAACAACAAAAAATATTTATTGTAAATGAAAAGGTATCTGTAACTTTCTCAGTCAGATGTCTAAATCAATGAATCACATTAGAAGAAAAATGTCATAGTGTCTGGGCACAAAAATTTTCTAGAGGTTGTTACTGCTTTCAAATGACATAAACACAGAGACCAATAATGAAGTGACAAAGTCTCATTCAGTAAGAATCCTGTGCCAAATGACAGAGACTCAGCAGAGAGACTTCTGCCATGAAACACTGATTTAACAATAAATTCACATCATAGGAACAAGACAAGAAGTGGTTTTCAGAGCAAGCCTTTGCAGAGTCACATACCAGCTTTCATTCAGCCTTTACCCCAGCTGTGTACCCACTCTAAGGATATCCATGTGAGACTAAGAGGCAGGGTAGACTTGAAGAGAACAACCCCCATATTTCAGTATCTCCAAATCCAGCTTCCCTTTGAAGAGGGTTCTGTTGCTCTGGGAACACTCCACAGCTGTGCAGAAGGGACCAGATCCTGCCCACAACATCTGCTCCCTTCAGAGACCCTGCAGAGGACCAAAACAGCAAAGGTGTACCCAAGTTGAGTGTCTGTGTCCTGAGGTGAAAGACAGATAATGTCCTCCAGAGAACAGTGCAGGAGAAACTAGGAAGAAGTGGTTACTGCATAACGACTTTCTGCAGCTTGGAGATGACAAGGTATTTAACAGATTTGTTTACACATTTGTTTACAATTACACCTGCAAGAATACCTTAGACCCTCTCTTATGGGAGTCAAAATGTGGCTTGGACTTGAAACAGTTTATATACACATTAGAAAGAAATGCATAGAAGGTTGTCCCAATAAGGGTATAAATATTTTATAACCAATACTGAAACATGATTTAAGATATCCACAAAAAACTTGTAATCGAAGGTAATTGTGTGAGTGACAACTTGGAAGCTAATTTTTACATTTTCACCTCTTGACTGTTAGGAATTTAATGCTAAATGTCAATGTTTACAGCTTGCACAACTGTAATTGTGTTAATGATGAGTTTATGTTTGTAAGTTCAGGCTTAGCATGATTGATATTTTAAATAAATTTGTTGCGCTAAATTTTAGCACTCATTATTTGCTTAGCATTCACTAAATTATAGGTTTTACTTCACAAGTCTATCAAAACAATAAAACTGAGATAACTTATTTCTCTAAACTACAGGCTACAATCTGATTAAATTAAAATTTCAGTGCTTTGATTCCCATCACTGTTTAATAATACTTCTAGACTTTTCCTTTTGCTTTTTCTTTTGCTTGTTTATGGAAATACCTTAGAGCTAAATGGTAAGGAAAAATCTAGCAATTGAATTCAGCATCATCCCTTAGAAAAGATTTTGGAGGCTCAGTGCAATCTATTGAAAAGGCTGTTCTATCAAAATAAAGGTAAAATTGAATGAAAATAGCTATTTCCACTTCTTTGGAGTGATAGCAGAACAGAGAATCTCATCAATTCATACTCATCTGAGCACAGCAGTTCTTGTTCTCATCTAGAGATATAATCTGTAAATGTGAATTTTGTGTCTCCACCTGCTGTTTGCCTCCTTGAATGAGTTAGGAAAGTTTCAAGGCTGAAGTGCTGCATGTCCTAAGGCCATTTTAGTGGCAGAGACTGTCCTGGTGACCCCATGACCTCTTTGGATATATCACTGCCATTTAATAGGAGATACTGCAGTGCCTTTCCATGAACAAGCAAGGGCACTGTGATTGTATCTGTATGGTCTCTGATAGCCACAGTTCAGTATGGATTTGAGTCAATGGTGCCTGCAGGAATGTGATCTGATTTAAAGACCAACCCTATGCACAAGCCTGTGTCACATATGGTTGTTCATGTCTCAGCAAATTGACTAATTTTTGAGATTTTATCTCCTTTATTACAGGGAGATCAGGACATTTGGGCTCAACCCTAAGGAAAAAGATTACATACATTTGCAGACTTGCCTTCCACTAATGTATTTGGTGAGTATGACATGTTGAGACTTACAACTCTGTAAGGAGGGAGAGAAGGCACAAAAACTAATAAATAATCTTTTTACACATTGTTTATCAATCTTAACTATTGAGATGGAGATTTGATCAAAAGGCCTTCAATCCTTAGCAACCCCTATTCTCCCAGAAGAGGGATTTTTTAACTGCTCATTTTGCTGACAGTGGTAATGGTGCCAGTAACCACCCATAACAATGTCAGAGAAAAAGATTTTTCCCCAGCTCCTGTCCACAAGTCGGTAGTTTTCCCAGCCGTGTGTTTCAGGCAGCTCCTTAGATCATGCTCTGGATGGCACAGCTGCCTGCTGTTCAGAGCAGGCAGGTTTGCCCAAGCTCCCCTTGTTCTTTTCCCCTTGATATCTGTTGCACTCACTTTGCTCTTCATCCATTCCTGCCTACTAACACATTTCTCAGTCCAGCACCAGCTGGGTAGTTTGCTCCCTGCAGTAAAATTTCCATGGGTGAGCAGTGTGTGTGCTTCAACTGAGGCCAATGCTGTGCAGTGACTCTCCCATATGCTGAATTCTTGCTCTACTAAATACCCTTCTTCTCCCTCACTCCATCCACACTACTGCTAGAGCAATGATATGAACTCCATCTGAGGCAATTACTCTGCTTTCAATTTCCCTTTAATTTCTGAAGTTGGCCTGTTTGCTGTATTTCTGCATGGGGAAGCACAAATCTACCCTTCACCAAACATTAGGGTAATTTGATGTCTCAGCCTGCTTCATTGTGAATAAGGTCTAATAGACTATGATGATATCCCAGGCACAAACATAGTAATGGGAATATGAATACATTTTATCAAAATATGATCTTGTGCTGCTGTTTCTTACACAACATCCAGCACAAATGCCTTTACAGCTTATCCACAAGTGCACAGCTGGCCTCTCCTCTGTGGAAGGAGCTGTGTGGTTGCATGTGGTTAGTACATTATTTGCAGGCTGAACCTTGTATCTGGAAAATCCAACCATTAGGCTGCTGATTAAAGTGAAAACCAATTTATGGATCCCTGCTTTTTTTCCTCCACAACAATGTTCCTCCGACTTATTGTGGCCAACCCTATCCAGGTCATTGTTCAGTTGTAGCGTTTTCAGTTTATTGTTTTTCACATTCTGGCCATGGCACACTATTGTTGATTCCTTCTGCTGAAGTTCCTTTACACAGTATGACTCATCCAGGCTTTCATTATCTTACATCTTTAATAGTACAAAATTATTTCTTCTGCTTTAAGAGATCCCTCTCTTTGCATATCCATTCAGACTGCTGCTGCAAAGTGCTGTTCTATGAGTCATTAATTTTGATCATTATAGTCTTGGTTTGGAAACTTTTGACTGGGTTTTTTTCCTGTTCTTTTCTGTCAGACACAGGCCACTTGTGATCTTATTCAAGGATCTTAACATCTTTGACTTTTCATTTCAGTTCTGTTCATTATCAAAATGATTTCTTGCAACTCTTTTCAGTCTATGGCATCACCTGCATTTTTTCACAAAGTCCTCTAAACCTTTGCAAAGTTACGTCCTTCAGTCCCTCCTCTTTCTCTGTGAAGAAAGCAAAGGCCTTGGCAACATCTAACCTGCTGGTGTGCTGGAGCCAATACATCCAGTGCCTTTGCAGTACAACTCTCTCATTTACCTGATATTTTTGTTGTTTTTCTGCATATAGTGTGAAAACTGTCTGGGGAAAGGATTAGGTTTTTTGTTTTGTGTTTTTATTTCCCAGTCCTGACAGACATGGTCCTCTTCCCTAACTGGACTTCCTAACCACTGCCAGACAGCTGTGGGACTCTTTTAAATCAACATATAGATATGCTGACATAAACCCAAAAGAGAATACAACCCTACTGTGTACTTTCTTGAATGGTATAAGCAGTGTTGTGATGAGCACTAGGGACAGCTGCAATTGAATCTTTTATTACAGTTGCGTAGTCACAGCGGCAAAACATCCTTATTTAGAAAACCTGTATGTCTCAACAATGAGACACTATGAGGATGGAGATGGGAATATACTGCTATGAGGGGCATCAATATTATGACAACAAGGGCTAGAAATACACAGGTAGATATTTGGTATGCAAGATTATATAAGAAACACAGATGTAAAATTGTCTGGCAGGACTAAGAATGTTTTTCAGGGGGATGCCAAGATCCTGAGTGACCACATCATCATTCATCTTTGTCAGTTGTCATGTCTATCAAATCCTCCTCCCCAGCTCCCCAGCACATGCATGGCTTGGTACTTGCAGAGAATTATCCCTATTGGAAAAAAACCCAGAGATATAACTTTGTCTTCTTTTATGTTTTAACTATTATTCAGGCTTCTAATTGCTCTTCATCCTGTCCCATTGGATTGCTTCCCAAAGAAGCAGTACCTAGCTTGTTTTCCTGACACCAGTACCTTAAAGCAACATTACAGGTTTTCA
Organism: Geospiza fortis; assembly: GCF_000277835.1. Classification (NCBI taxonomy): domain Eukaryota; kingdom Metazoa; phylum Chordata; class Aves; order Passeriformes; family Thraupidae; genus Geospiza; species Geospiza fortis. The sequence continues at coordinate 5,689,468 of NW_005054342.1, read as the reverse complement.
CAGCTTCTTTGCCATGATGGTGAAATGCTAAAGCCTTTTTTCTATCAGCTGCAGTAGGTTTAGCCTGCCATGAGCCAACTGAGTTTGTTTGAGCCACCCTTCAAGTTTTATAAAATGGAATAACCCAGTCAGTCAAATCTGTTTAAAAACCTGGATTAAGAGTTGCAACTAGCAAGTCAGAAGTAAGAGGTATAGCATTTTGATCTCTTCTAAATGCCTTAGCTGAAAAGAGTGAAGACTTGATGTACCTGAAAAGAAATCCTTTTACCAGATGTCATCCTGGGGAACTGAACTGGTACAGCAATAACATTTAGAAAGAGTTCAGGTGTGGCTGAACTTGTGAGTCTTTGTTTTCACAGAGAGAAGTCCCAGCACACAATCTCACCTAGAAATATAGTTGGGGATATAGTCCCTCTAGTTTACATAAAGCAATCAAGAAGCTAAGGCCCTAATTGAGCAAATACTCTGTTCTGCTAAATGTGTTCAAGTAATAGGCCTCTGTCTTGCTAATGTCATGTCCTAATTAGTTACATGACAAGAAATGACATACAACAGTGGTCAAGGAAGCTGAGAATTAGAGACTGTCATAGGAAATGATTGATAAAGCCTTTTACAGGGGTTGGTGTAATGGGGAACAATGATTGGAATAAAATTCTATTCACAGCAGCAGCTCCAAGCCCTCTAATTACTTCAGGTCTAACAGTGACATATCTGTATAAAACTTGGCTAAATCACAGGAGGAAGAATTAAGGCAAAAAAGGCGGATCCAGAGGTTAGTTAGATTCTAGAATGCCAGTTTTTCTCCTAGACACTCATGGGCTGAGGCAGACTAGTCTTCAATCCCAAATCTTTGCATCAAGATACGGTTTGAGGCATGGCTGATTTTTATTTTCCCTTTTCCCTTTTTCTTTTTTTCCAGCCTGAATAAGCATTTGGACTTCTTTTCTGTAGAAGGTTGACAAGAGGTTGGCCAAAAGCATTGATATAGGCCAAGTCACACCCGTGGTGAATCCAGGACCCTGCTAAAATGCACACTTTCAGCAAGAATTCATGTCTTTCCCAAGTTCATTAAGGTAGCCATCCCTCTAAATGGAAAAGTACAGGCAGCGTGTATTTTTTCGGTCTGTGGTCTGAGCCACAGGAGCCTTGGCAAACTGCTCTTGACTGTGGTCTATGAGAGCAAGAGACCAAACACATCTGGGTTGGGTACAGTTCTGAATCCAGCTCAGATCAATATGCTTCATTCCCTCTTCCTATCAGAAAATAAGAAAATTGTCTCTCTGAATCTCAGAGCGGGGAATGACGTGTTAAACACATCACTTTCAACATCAGTTTCCAACAAGCACTTAATCAGACGGGGCTAAGTAGATCACAAAATCAAGCAAGATAAAAGCAGCAGATGTTTTGACTCTAAATAGAAGTATTTTGATAGTCATGAAGTGAATGGCAACTGTCCATCCTTCTTTAATGCAGGAAAAAAAGTTGTTTGACAGCACTAAATCATTTGTTGCCTTTTCAAAATGCTGTCGTGTAAATGCCACTTGCATTATGGTCATTCACAAGAAATGTCACTTCAGCCAAGCAAGCTTGTGGCTGAGGCTCTGTCATTTTCCATCCAGTTTGCACAATGAACAAACTGTGTGATGAAGTGGTGCATGAGGCAGATAACTGAGGTAAGAGGGGAGAGGGCATGCTGAGAAAGCTTGGCAAGAAAATTTTCTCTCAGCTTTATCCAAACTGATAAATGCTAAGAGAATGCCATTTACATTAAAACCATGGTCAGATTGCAAATAAAGTTTGGTGATTCACAAGCTGCTTCTTTCCTTCTGAGATAATATTTGTAGGGTTGTGAAATGTTGCATTTTAAATATAGCAGCATTTAGGGTACCATAACGTGGGAAACTGCTTCTGTTAAAAAAAGCCTGCAATATGCATCAACCCAAGGACACCCAGAAATTAATTTGCCACCACAGTTGTATCCCTATTTGATGCCATCACTCCCTTTTTGTCCTCCAACACTGTTCAAAGCCCTTCCAATGGAATTGGAGCTCCCAGAAACGGCTGCACCATCTCCTATGAGCCTGAAGTTCTGCTGAATGGAAGAGGAATCTGTGGATATCAGCAAGAATTAGTTCAGCCCTGCTCTTGCAGTTAATACCTAGAAGAGAGGGTGGTTCTGGCCTTATTGGTGAGACCAGTGCGGCTATCCAAAAGGAGTGAGAGCTGAATGAAATAAAATGCTGGCTTAAGTGTTTTCCACCTCCCAACAGATTAACTGATGTCTCTGTAGGAAATCAGAAAAGAGTGTGTGGGCAAGCTCATCTTTCAAGACTCACCAAGCCAGCAGGTTGGTTGATCACTTCAGGCTGCCTTCAGTGTCAGAATGTATTGCCATGTGAGTTAAGCAAGTTTTCTGAGGTCATGTCCATCACATGCTATCCAGTCAAGCTTACAGAGTTCCCCTGGTTATGTAGGACATTTCTACACTTGTCCCTGCAATAATGTATTTCTATAAATGAACTCTGACTACTGAGTGGACTTTGGGGGCAAATAAAGACCCTGCCATCAGTCTTAGCAGAAAGATAAATCCAAATGTATGTGACACTAAATCCCTTTTCCCACCCCTGCCTTGTTACAACCATCACTCTTAATGGATTGTCTATGTGCAGGTGGCTGGATCGTCCTGTAGGGATGTGTTAAGGGGCACAGAGATGCTGGAGCAATGGTATCAAAACCTGGGATAACAATGGTCCTGTCCCTATTTGAATCATCTCTTGCAAGAATAATTTGGGGGGAGCATCTGACCCACAAGGAACTGAAAAATGAAAGTTAAAACTGAACTAGAAAAAACCCCTACAAGCTGCAGTAAGAAGTTTAGAGTGGAGAATTAGATGCTGGCTTTGCCATGAGTGTTCTCTGGGGAATCAGTACAGTAGCAGCCTAATATATTTTATTCATGACCTGAGGAGAATTTATCCCAAGTGTGAGCATGATGGTATTTCACTGAATGTAGTTGGCTTCACTGATCAGAAGATGAGAGGCCACAGTGCTTAAGAAATAGCCTATAAGAAGGAAATGTTAATGATGTAGAGGTAATAAGGACCATTTGGATTTTTTAAGGACTACATATTCTATTTATCACAGTGACTTTTAACTTGCTCTGTTAGATGCAAAAAAAATGTTTCACAAGAGGCTTTGACTCAAAAAAGTTTGTGTTTTCATTTCTGTAGTAGTTTTTCCTGATTTAAATTTGGAATCTATCTGTATCTACAAGCCTAATTCAGTGAACTGTCTGGATCGTGATATTGCCAGGGTGGATTCAGCCTGTTTGGAACACATGTAATACAGCCTGACCTTCAGGATATGTGCATTTTTGCACAATATCTGAATGAACTAGTAACTATCCAAAAATATTTCTGCTAATATAATCATGCCATTTTAACAAACTTGATTCTCTTAAACCGGCCAACACTAAGTATGGGGTTTGTTATCATGTGGTATAGTTGAGGTCTATGTGAAATATTTTAAGAGTAGGTAAAACATCTGTTTTTAATTTCCCAGAAGTAGAGGGTGATGGCATCTGCTTTTGCATTCTCTTTAAATTATTTTTAGTTTATTTTAATTGATTTTTGTCTTCAAATGTGGTTAACAAATACACTTCAAAAATTTTCCTGGGTGTAGATCACAAAACTATTTCATTCATGGGCAAAAAATTATCAGATACTGTATTTAGTTGTACTTCATTATTAAGAGCAAAATTCATAAACTGTAAACTGTAATTGTAAAGAAGTTTACCACTTATTATCATTTATCCATAATGTTGCCTCTTCATTGTAACTGCAGGTGTAAGGTAACCTTGAGCTGTTTTCAAAACTTTTACCAAAAAAATTACGAAAACTTCTTCTAGTATTTTGCTTTTCTAAAGAAAAATATGACAGTTATAAACATAACCTTACACAAAGACCTTCACCAATGACCTGCAACAACTTTCAGAAGTGTAAACAGCAGGCGTCTCCAGACCTTTCAGAATGAGTTGTATAGGAGTGTGATAGGAGGAATCTGGGGTTCTTCACTCTATATCCTAGAGAGTCTACTCACAAACCAGTTACTGGTACCAGTCTGTGCAATTCTTGATGTGGAAATTTAATTATTGTATGCTTTCTGGAAGTAAATCTGCATTAAAAATAACACAACTGAAATCAAATAAAAGTCAAAACCCAGAAGACTGACATATGAAATAAATTACTATTTCAAGTGGGTATTGAATTCCAGATGTAAATCTTGCAAGACCAAAGCACTGTAGAGTCTAGGACAGCATAAGCTCTACCAGAACACCAGTTACTGAACCTGTGTTCCTTCCCCACACAGGCAGGTTCTTTTACATATCTAATTCAAGCATATGACCCAAAAATCATAATATAATATCACAGCATTTATTTCATTTTTAAATCCATGGCAATTAAAAATAAAACTGTCACAATGAGCCAGAAAGATCTCCTTTCCTATTCCCCATCAAAACAAAAGGGATATTTAAAAATCCCTCTACCACACAAAACAAGTGCCAATGCTATTTGGTGTTTGTATTTCCCTTAACAAAGATAAACTATCTAATTCATGACTGCAGAAAGAAAGAGGAGTTTAAATTATTATATACACCAAGGTGTGTTTTCCCAAGAGTACTGTGTGTACTCCATTTACCACTGAAGATCTCAATTTCACTGCTGTGTGAGTTGATTGACAAATTTTATGGAGATACAAAGAAAGACCCAGGACTGTTGTATCAGCATGGTCACCTAGTTGTCCTCCAGGATAACAGACTTGGAGAAGATGAATGTCTGTAAGTAAATTAGTAAGCAAATTCCTGCCTTCTTGTAGTTGACTGAAATGTTGAGATATTATGACACCTGTGGGCCAAAACTAGTTAAAACCATATTTCACAACCAAGTAACTTGTCCTTAGGGTGGGATGCATGAATGGGGGTCTTCATACCATGTGCAGGAAGGGTCTTTTTCTGGTCTTGAGTAGAAGCACATCAATCTAACTTTTCAGCAGAATGGTTGCTCCGTGCCAGCCTCAGTGTATTGGTCACAGCACCTGCTTCCATAACAGCTCTTCAAAGCACAGTTATGTACTTGGCACACACACACACATACAGACACACACACACTCTCACCAGTTTGTCTCTCGACCATGTACCTCACATGGTAGGGACATCCTTGCCATATTAGGATCTGTTCTGTGAATGAAACTGGGGGATATTTGAAAGAGCCACCTTCATCCTTATCATATTGTTAGCATTCCAAACCCCCAATGAAACAGAGGATGATAATTTAATACATATATAGTAGTTCTTTTGTCTTTCTTCTATATTTGGCAATAATTCATTTTATATAATTCTTCATACAAAATTTTAGCAAAAACCCTCCCTCACTGCAAGGTGCTTAACAAGTATTTTGATGCTAATTAATCACATTAATTCTGCATTTTTGAGGGAAGAATTTTTTATCACTGATCTTTTGGATAAGGGCAAAGTTTGCTAGGTTTGGGGTCAGCAAGTTTTTGTTTTTAGACAAATGATCTCTTTGGCTCTTGGAACAGCAATGGTAGAAACACCTCTAAATCTTTCCCAACTAAATGCCAGTTAATACTCTGACCTTTTCATTTACATTTATTTTACATTCACAGAGCTTCAGGCATAGACCAAATTGCAAATCCCTCCCCGTTCACACACTCTGACTAGAATGGCTTAAGGTTAATTAGTTCTTCAACAGACCCAGCCAGAGGTGATTTCTTGAGTTACCTGCTCTTGAACCTGGGTCTCTTGCTCTCTCTTGATTTTTATTTTGTGTCTTCCTGTTTCTGTGGCCTCCCTACAGACAATTTAAAAGCAATGGCAGAAAGTCCCACCTGGATGTGTTCCTGTGTAACCTGGTCTGTGTCATCCTGCTTTGGCAGGAGGGTTGGACCAGAGGATCCAACCAACCAGGGAAGAACCAGGGGACCAGAAATCCCTTCCAACTCCAATGCTTCCGGGAAAGGGAATGGGCTGCTACGGAACCGAAGTGTCACCTGTCCCTTCCTCACATCCTGTGGTTCCCCACTCCTCAGTGCTCTCAGTCAGCCATGGCAGCAATGAATTCAACAGTAAATGTTTTATATTTCAAAACCAAGTCAGTTCTTTATTCTCAATCCTACCTTATAAGCTGCAGCCAAACCTCTCCCAGGAGCTCAGCTGAGACTTGAAGTTAGATCATGGCATACAAGCACTTCTGGTAGTAAAGAGACACCTGTGAAGATTTCAAATGTTCAAGGGGCTCCTGCTTTGGGATTGCTGATTAAACAATGGCCACATCCTCAGTGGCCACACAGTTGTAGGCAGCTATTTTGGCAGTTGTCCTGGTGCTGTCTTATTGCTGCCTGTCACATCAGAGTGTCAGGTACCATGTCCCATGAGAAAGGCTGATTCAGAAGGTTAGAACAAACATGCCAAAGGACAAGTTTTCAGTTAATTCAAAAGAGGCTTTGTTATTCTGTCTTTAGGCATTTGGGGGGAGGGAGGAGGAGAGTTTGCATTACCCAAAAGAGCTAGGTGTTTTGACAGAGCTGGAGAACATGATTCTTTTGGTCACAGGTGCTTGAACCAGGGAGCAGGGATCAATTTAAAATAATATTTTCTAAATATTTTTGTTTAACTATTAGTTCATTCCCTAATTCTATTCTGTCATCCTCAGACTGTCTGTCTTTAATACAAGTTTCCTGTAAGGGTGCTATAAACCTCCCACTTGGCTATGGTACCAGAAATCAGCCTTTTTCCAGCTTTTCTCTGGCTCGGCAGACATAGCCAGGGTGAGCTGGGCTTTGATACTATTTGCTGCACATTTCCACCAGTAATAGGCTTGGGTAGCTCTGACTTATGGGGATATTGGAGAAGGGATGGAGGAGATTTGAGAGTTATAATCCCTGGGAAACCTCACATTGCGCTGATGAGAGCAGCTGGCTCCTTATGCACTATAACACAGCCGGTGAATTGCAACAGGCCATGGACTGATCTTGTCAGCCACAGCGACAGACATCAGAAAAATGTGTTTCTGTCCAATGTGGGGAATGGAGAGACCAGGTGTCCTGGGGTGAGCTTTTGCCTTCCACATAAGTCAGTCAGGATGAGACTAAAGTTCATCAAATCTCTGCAAAATCTGAAAAAAAAATCAGTTTCCAGATTTCCAAGTGTTTCTAAACCCCACAGAAACTGTAGTTGAGCCTGGAGCATAACTGAGGGAAGAGAGGTTAGGCTCACAGTTCCCTGAAGAAAAAAGTACAGAACATGAAAGCTTGGCTGAAACAAACTGCTGTGCTTAGCATGTCAGCAGTCCTGTGAGAGCCCAGAGGAATGATGCAGTCCTGCACCTGCAGCTGCAGGGTCACTCCTGCACCTCCAGCTGCCTGTAAGGCTTTGTGTCAACACTGATTATCCAAAGAGTCTGTCCCATGTGATCAGCTTCTGCCAGACCTGCCACAGGAACTTCTGGGGTTCTCCATGTGCTCCAGAAACCCCATGGATTTATGGAAGACTTCGTCCAGTCCTGACATGCTGTGAGGAAACCAGGAGTTAGTACAGATCTATAAACATGCTCAGAGGGAGCAATTACTTCTGGCATATGAATGATAGGATCAATATGTACACATTCTGCATAGTCTTTGCCTGTCTGCTAAGTGCATAGGGGAGATTATTTTTAGCAGTGCAAGTTGTTTGCCAAGGTAGATTTCTGTACTTTTGCTGAAGTTACTTCAGCCTGGGAAAGGCCAGGGGAGAGACATCTGGTGGAAGAGCATGGATGAAGAGCAAGTCTGTTTCTAAAAGAGGGAAAAAGTTTGGACCAAGCTTGCAAAGCCAAAAGCTAGGTTAATTAAAATATTTCATGCTGTCACTCAGATGTTCATGGAAGCAAACCAAAATACTTAATATTGCCCTTCAGGGTCAGACCATGCTTTGCTTCGCTTCACTTCTAGCTGCCTCTCCCAGTCATTGTTAAGTGCAAGCCTCCAGCTCACAGGGACATCAAGCTTATTAATCAGATTTCAGATGAGACCATATTATACTGTCTGGGTCCCAGGACTGTCAGGTGTTTTATGCTGAGGACTGAGTCTGATACTTTAGATGGGTCATCCATTTCTGGGCATTCAGTGGAAACTCATCTACAGTTATGCTGATAAGGTTTCACCCAATGACGTACACCACAAGCTGAAAAAAATTAGCCATATTTCATATTAACAGAAAGTATTTTGAACTAAAGTAGAAGTCCACTGAAAGATGTAGCATGAAAGAGGAGAATATTTAAATATACTCTTCCAACAACCACAAGTTAGGAGCAGAGAGACTAATAAGGAGATGCATTAGGCTTCTGCCACATCTATAGGATTTAAACATTAATTTCTTCAAAGTCCTTGAAAAATCTTAAATTGAATCTCCCTGAAAAGTCATACATCAAAGTGACAGAAGTTGAAGGCTACTCTTGTGACTTCAAGCTGAAGTCCATGACTACCATGGACTCAATGACATGAGAAAAGAAGCAAAAAAAGACAAGAGTGACAAAAAACCCAAAAAATAAGAGAAAGAAAAGAGAGAAAGAGAGAAAAGAAAGAAAAGAAAGAAAAGAAAGAAAGAAGTGATGGAGAAAAAAACATAGGGCATGCCTATGATTTGGAGTCCAAGAAGTACAGAATCAAATTATTTTATATAAAAAAACAAGGTCTCTTTCAGTCCCATTGTACTGAAACTCCTTCTTTCAGAGTAAAGGACATTTTATAACCATAGTTACATCTCTTATGTAACTGCAATGTGATTGAGAGATGTGACGGGGAGTAAATGTGCATTGGTTTCCAAGGCATAGTGGAACTAACTGAGGGCAGAAAGAGAGAAAGAGAGAAAGAGAGAAAGAGAGAAAGAGAGAAAGAGAGAAAGAGAGAAAGAGAGAAAGAGAGAAAGAGAGAAAGAGAGAAAGAGAGAAAGAGAGAAAGAGAGAAAGAGAGAAAGAGAGAAAGAGAGAAAGAGAGAAAGAGAGAAAGAGAGAAAGAGAGAAAGAGAGAAAGAGAGAAAGAGAGAAAGAGAGAAAGAGAGAAAGAGAGAAAGAGAGAAAGAGAGAAAGAGAGAAAGAGAGAAAGAGAGAAAGAGAGAAAGAGAGAAAGAAAGAAAGAAAGAAAGAAAGAAAGAAAGAAAGAAAGAAAGAAAGAAAGAAAGAAAGAAAGAAAGAAAGAAAGAAAGAAAGAAAGAAAGAAAGAAAGAAAGAAAGAAAGAAAGAAAGAAAGAAAGAAAGAAAGAAAGAAAGAAAGAAAGAAAGAAAGAAAGAAAGAAAGAGCTCTGTCATGTATAAGGAGAACTCAAATATTTGAGGAAAACACAAAACTAATTCCCAAAGCATTGCACATCACAGACAGAGTGACACACACAGAAGTGTCCAGGTTTCTCCCCTATGTTATCCCCATAAGGTTCTCCAAACTGTTCTGTCTTTACCACACTACTCCTTCTTGGGCCAGAGACTGACAGACTGCAGCATATTTGCTCAGATTTAATGTGACCTTTAAGCCATCCTTGCTCTGGTACTTTTGCTAATAAGAAGTGCAGTATGTCTCAAATAAATGATTGCACTGGACAGTGGGGCACACTCTCCACTTTGAAGAACTGACATAAGCATGAAGTTCAGTGTTGCACCATTCACAAGAAACAACTTCTAGACAAAATTACTAAACTTGGATATATATTCAGATTTATTTCTTCAGTTTAGGTTTAAGGAAGTGATTGTATTTTTCTTGGAAAAACCTGAGGGAGTATGCAAGACAAAGAGCTGACCTCCAACTCTTATAAGTTAAAGAGGTTAAAAACCTAAGGATAGCTTCCATCCCAGCTATCAGTGGTGAGAGATACCACCTGCCTTGCTGCATCTCTCTATTCAGTCTCAGGACTCATCTCATTCATGGAGTCTGTAGTTAGTATAGTCCTGAACACATACCCTGTCTGCCCTGAAATTTGAAACCTGTCTCTCCTTTCCTCTGAAAGATATGATTTTTGTCATGCTTCCAAAATTTTGAAGCAAACAAAAGAAGCTCGACCCATTTCTGGGCTTCCTGGCTTATCAGTTAGGACCAGGAGTTGTGATCCTATAGCTCAGCTCTTCTCTGAGCCCCTTCTGATGTCAGCCCCACTTAGTCACTCTTTGCCTTGTCCTATTTCAAATTCCTGTTCCCCCATCCTCCTGTTTCAAATTCCTGCTCTCAACACCATCAATGATGAAGCAGTAATTCAGTAATTCAACAGGTGTACATCATTAGGGCATCAGAACAGATTTTTTAAAGAAAGAAAAAAGGGAATTTCATAAAACATGTTCAATTTAGTTCACAGCTCCTTCTGAACTGAGAGGAAATTATTCCCTATTATTATCATCCTTTTTTTGTTTTGTTTTGTTTTCTTTCACCGCTATAACAAATTAACCTGAAAACCTTTTTCTTCCTCAGAAAGTAATGAAGAAATAAGCAACAGGTTAAGGAGCTATCACTGTATTTTTAAAGACTTCATCTGCTTCAAAATAACAAGAGCCCAGGTCTTCACCATGGGGATGAATAACTGCGGGTGATGCAAAAGACTGCTTAGCTTTTCAAATGCCACTAGAAACAAGAAATCAAATGTGAGCCCTTCCTCACATCCTCTGGAGTTATTGTAGATCTTCTTCTTCTTCTTAAATCGATTTCTTTCTTCTTTGCCTCAGCTGGATGGTTAGATGGTCTCCAGAACTCAGTCCAAGGGGCAAGTGAGGTATGGGGGAGGATCCTGCTGTCCCTTCTGCAAGGTGAGTTATTTCCTCTGATGTAGAGGGAGTGTATTTGCTAGCTCACAAAACTCTACACTTTGGTCTTTTTTACTGTTACTGTACAGTAAATCCAGAATACAGAATCCTTAGAGCCCTCCAGGTGCATGTCTTAACTCAGCTAAAGTTTGTCAGGGGTGTTAAGACTGATAAGAAGCCTGAGAGCCTAGGAGTCCCCAGAACTGGGAAGAAGGTCTGGGGCAGAGAAGGCTGACTGCCCAGAGCACAAGACAGTGTTTCTTAGGGTAAGGAGGTGGGAAGGGGGATGTGGAGCTCACAAAAATGGATACCAGGTCAGCCATTTGGTTGCTGAATGAACTGTGTTTTCTGTAATAATGAGGAATATGAGATAAGGATGAGGAAGAGGAGGTAAAGATGAGGAGGTTAATGTGTAGAGAGCATACTTGAGGTGAAACATACTTGATAATTTTAGATTTTGGGCTGACACATGGGAGGAGATGGAGAATTATATCCCCAAACTCTGAGCATTGGTCTTATTCAGTTGTAACATTCAGCTGTGAAATGAATGTTTCAGCAGAGTGTGTGACTTACTGGGTCTGGTGGTGGCCACACCAGGTGGGGACATGGCACCTCTGTTGCTGAGGGGTCACAAACCTGTGTCAAAAAGGACTTTAAATAAAGGAACCTTGAGTTTCTCTTCTGTTTATGGTTTGGTTTTGTTTGTTTGGGTATTTTTTGTTATTATTTTTTAGCTATGAAGTCTTCATGTGAAACCACTGTAAAATTTTTTTGAAATGATGCTGTTTTTGCAGATGTAATGATTTCAAAGATAAGCAGTGTCAGAATCAGGTATGAATCAGTCTTTGATGACACATGTACTAAATTCCGCCAGTGTCACACCGAAAAGTAGTGTCAGAACATGTAAGGATGCTCTCACATGGCACGCACAGTAGAGGAGAGGTGTTAAATTTGATTATGCAAGCAAAATTTGAGTTTTTCCAGCTCACGAGTGCTTTTTTTTGGCAATGATAGTAGTGTTATTTTAGCTTCATGAGTTCCATGTAAGCCAGTGCTGGAGTTAATGAGAGGCAGTATGTACTGAACTGCATAATGCCATCTATTTTTACTGTGTAACTTTGGAGCACTCATGCCCTTTAAACAGTTTATAGATTTTGCTTTGGCTGCATGTTTATAGCTCAGTCTTTCACATGTTTGAATTCAACCTCTACAAAGTCTATCTATATACAGAGTTTTGCTAGTATGTAAGTAAGCTCATTGTAGATAGGTGTAACAACACATTGTTTAATCAACTTCCTCAAGTAAACTATAAATGGAACTCTGCTTACTTGTTTGTATAGAATATATGTGAATGGCGTCTGTGTACCTATGCTAAAAACAGACATATGAAGAAAGAGGCCATAGAAGATTTTCTCAAAAAACATGGCTTTGGCATCCTGCTGTCTGCGTTTGTCTATTTTGGGAGTGCATGAATGTGGTAACGGTTTTGTTGTTGTTGTTGGTTTTTTGTTTGTTTGTTTTTGTTTTTGTTTTTTTTTAAATATAGCTAGGTAACTAATTTATCTATTTCCACAGCATTTTGACTTCTAGGAACCATAATTGGTGTTCCATTAGGTGCAGTGCTAGCTTCACTTCAAGTAAATATAGAAAACTCTTTCAGTATGCATCATTAATGACTGCATAGCACACACAAAATCATTCCCCATGAAAGGAAAACAGATGGCTTCTTTATATTTTTACTATTGCACAGAGTAAAATCTTGCAATTGCTTTTATTCAAGAAAAGCTTTTGTGTCCTCTGCAGTAAGATATATTTTAGCCTTTATGGCCTCACAACTTACAAGATAAATAATTACTGGATTTCCATTTATGACTGCAGGCACAAATATTCTCTAGGTACAGATGGGACTGGAGTGTGTTTATGAAACTTATAGATCATCTTTAATCAGGGGTTCCTGAAGTGACCTTCAGATACATAAATAGCTACCATCAGGTGTCCAGGTCTGAACCTAGATTTCTATGAAGAAAACAGAGTAGATAAGGAATGTCTAGAGGGTAAAAAGAAAAGAAGAATGTCACTAAGTTAAATTGTTCTTTGAGAGGAAGTCTACCTCTGAAGATCAGGTACAGTGCCTAGGAAAAGAATGTGAGAACCTTACCAGAGTCCCAGTATAGATACAGTCCCTAGCTGAACCCTTCCCTTGTTCTTCCAAGGAGAGTAGCACATATCAGAGGAGAGAGTATCTTGACAAGTGCTTTGGTTAGAAAATATCTTGAGTTCCAGGGGCAACCTGTGTATTTCCTCCAGCTGAGTTAGATGAGAAGTACACAAGCACACATTCAGCCTCACTTTTGATCTCAGAGAAAGTGTATTACCTGCTGATTCTATGGTTTAGCTAGAAATCCATTTTTAGTAGACTTCTGGAAATTTATTTACAGTAAGATTCTTGTGGCTCTAGATAAGGCAGAGCCAGGCTGTTTACCAGCCATTTTCCCAATCTGTGCCAAGCACTGGGATGTGAGGAAGGTGAGGTGGTCACCTTTCCAGCTATAAGTTAGTGATCTCCTCTAAGATGTTTACCTAATCTCCACTGTGAGCCAGCGAGGGCAGAAAAGTGATTCCATCTCCCTGACTCAGACTCTGAGACACTTTGGTGACACAGTGCACATGAACTGAGAAGGGGCACATTAGGTTTTACAAATCTTGGTTAACCTGTTGCAGTCGAGTATTTATTCTTCAGACTGTTGAAGAGCATAAAAATAATAATTTATAAATAACCTTCCTCCCTGACAATAACAACAGTAGCATGAAAATGAAAGGTGGAGATGCTTGGTATCCACCATTGCAAAGCCCTACTCCTCAGGCAGCAGAAGATCCCTTGTGAGGGATGTCTTGTGCAGCCTCTCATTTGGGCACAGGTTTTGCTCTGAAATTAAATTATTTATTCCAGGGAGACAAATGACTGAAAGCATAAGTGCTCTGCATTGAGACTTGCATCATCAATGGCCCAGCTTCTACACCATCCCAACTTCAGCCTAGAGTTTGCTTTGATGTCATTGTGAATGAGGGCATCAAATGCTAAATCTGACCACTCTGATCCCCAAAGAAGAATCATTGCTTTCTTCTGAACAGTGTAACAAAGGCATAACACAATTGGACAATTTATAAAACGTTGGAAAAGGGCACAATGCTTTCACAGCGCTCTATTTGCACTGGACAATTTTTTTGTTCTGTAATTTTTCAAATTCAGATGAAGAGGAAGCTCAGACCATCTGTACTTTAAGGATAACCTGGACAACAGATGTTTCTCTTACATCATGAACATTTTGTTCTCCTCTGTGATTTGTCATCTGTTTTTGGTATTTTTTTGTTTGCTGTTTTCATTTTTTACTACCAAATTCTTGCCCCACTAAGTCTAACTTTTCTTTGAGCTAAATCAACAATGAGTGTAATGAAGTCAGTAGGTCTGTGCTGACGTGGAGACAGTATTTTCTCAGTGAAAAAGTCTTTGGACCTTGCTTCCTAATATTGTCACACACTGCTCTGCAACCATGCAGGAACTGAGGAAACTAGTGAATTTCTGAACCAGCAATTTTAGTATCTAGTTACAAAATGTAGCCATATGGTCATTTTTGTCTTGGTCCTAAGGGTCTGTATATATTTGCATGTTTCCTCCCGAGGGCCACCACAGATGAAGAGCACTTTGGGGACAGAAAACAACAATAGTAACAGATACACTCATTTCAGCTGGGGGGCCACAGATTCAGACCATTCCCATGGTATTGTTGGGATCTTCCATTTGTTGGGATGTTTATAATTGTCAGGTTATATAAGTGCATGTGTGCAAAAGGGAAAGAGACCTACACAGAGGGAAAATTCTGTTCAATGCCTTAGTAAAAAAAATGTGTTCACTGGAAATCACAACAAATGCTAATTTGCTTCAATGATATTGAATGTTTTCATTCCCTTTGATATAAAAGTAGGTATTTAGGAGCCCAAAATTTATCTGAAAGTGGAATGGTGGCAGTAATATTAAGCAACATCTTTCTTTTTCTGCAAAAAATTCTGTTTTTCATCATCCATTCAATCACCCTGCTACTGGATCTGTTTCATTAGCATGACCTGTATCTGCATTGGAAGGCCACTCCAAAATCTTTGTTGAGGTCAGTATAGCCTGGCAATGCCTCCTGACACTGTGTGGATAGTCATGATGACTGCCTGTGACCAAAAGGACCACTTGTTTCCAACTTTTCTTTTTATAGCATGTCCCATTTTCCTCCTTTCTCTCTTTTACATTTGTTTTCTCTCCAATTGCAAGTTGGAGTATTTCTGGTAAAGGTAGGAGCTTGGTAACCCTGCCACTTAAAACAGTTTAGGCTGTTCATGAAATTGAAAATGAATGTGCCTAAAGTTCCTAAAATTCAGAGAAGGTGATTAATGGTAGGTGGTCATCTCCCTCATGCTTCTCAAGCAGTGCTGTGTGCAGCTATGATCTTTATTTGCCTTGCAATCCCAAACAAAATCTCACCACTATGTTATTCCTATTCCTTACATGTGCTTACAAAACGTCTTGGGTGATGCCTGATGGCTCTTCTCAGATGCATAATTGAAGAAAGGGAAACCCTGAGGAAAAAAAGCCCTTAACCATGCTTAACTTTTTGAATTAGATGCTTAGGAGTCTTTGACCCTATGGATGATCTCAGACACATCCCAAACAAGATAAATATTCAGGAAGGCCCTTGAAAGTGTCGGTTTTTTATTCTCCAGCCTTCTTGAATTTCTCTCCTAGCTTAGAGTATTTTGTGTCACATTTCATGCAAGTTGTAATCTCCAAGGGGAGAAAAGCACTTAAGCATGCTGTCAGGCTCTTACTTCAGGCTCTCAGCAATTTTCTCCTTCCTCTGAACACTTGTGTATATGAATGAGACTTATAGATGTTGTCTGACTAAACAAATCAAATCACTAGTTATCTCACAGAAACTCCAGAGGTAGCTTTGCATCCCTGCTCTTCAAAATGTCAGGGTGTCTTTTAAATATTATTGAAAGTCTGTTAGAAATGCCATTCAAGGTGTTGTAGCTTGAAAACAAACACATGAATCTAGGGAAACAATTTTGATAACTTTGTCCTAATTATCTACAGTTAAATAATAAGATCTCAGAAGAGTACATATGAAAATTTGTGAAATAATATATATACACAATTATATTTTTACTTTATGTGCTTGGTATACAAGTACGTAAAGGTATACATATATATAGTATACAAATACTATAGCAATGTAACATAATAGCACATATATTGTTAGAATACACTATTTCTGTAGGAAGGGACTCACAAAGATAATTTATTCCAACTGCCTGACCACTTGAGGGCTGACCAAAAGCTAAAGCACATTAGTTATGTCCAGAGAAATGCTGTGAGGAACAAAATCAAGAGCCTTACTAAAACCCAAAAAACTGCATTCATTGCCTTTCTTTCTTCCACAAGACAGGTGACCTTATCAAAGATGGATATCAAATTAATTAAAGAGGACTTTCTCTTTGTGAACCCATTTTGACTGTGCCAGAGTTCCTAAAGCTCTGTAAATCTAGGAACCCTGAGAAATCTGGGAACTCTAAAGAAAAAATCTGTGTGTGAGCAAGAATATATTAAATCCACCCTAAATCACATTTGGAAAAATAACAGCAAGTTGCTATGTCTTAAGATATCTGTACCTGAAGTAAAATATCATTTGGTGGATAGTCCACAGAGAAGCAAATTGTCGGGGAAAATTATTCACAGAAGAATAAATTTTCTGAAAAGCTATACATTGATGGATGGTATACAAAATGGGTGGCTTATCAAATTAATGAAAACAGGAAACATCTGTGGGAAAACCTGTTAACTTTGTATATGGGTCACATAAATTAATCACACAAGGAATCATCAAAGTTGACATAACTAATGTCTTACGTTATGTGTATCAGACTCCATCACACAGAGATGAATTGTGCCAAAACTGCTTTTTGTCCAAGCTGGGTGTGCAGAATTGTGCATTCTGATATCCCCTACTGTGAACTTTGGAATGTCTGTATCGGATTATTCATTTTAAAAGGAATTAAATTTCTCTTGCTGGTGTTTTGTTTGATATCCCACAAATGACACATCTGTAATTTGCAGGTCACAGAGGGATTCCTTCTGCACTACTTTCACAGCTCTTGAAGATCCTATGGAACGAATGAAGTTCTACAGAAATATAAAGGAAGAGTTTGGATCTAAATTTCTTCTTTTCTTTTCTCACTTTCTTTTCTTCCGTGTTTTCTAGCCACCACTGAGACAGAGCACATGAAAGAATCTAGCCACCACTGAGACAGAGCACATGGTGAAGAAATCTCAAACAGCCTAAGAAATGGTGAGAACAAGCTCTCAACAAGGTGAGAGTGCTTGCAATTCCCCTTGGGTGTCTCTAATTATAATGTACTGTTCATTAAAAATGGCAACAAGAGTTCACTGAGCCTGCATGCTTGTGATTAATTGCAATGTTCTCCTAATCTTTTATTGTTATTTATACTTCTGCCTTCATGCAACTGATTATGCTGTACATTTGCACCATCCAGAGAGTAAAAGGAGTGACACAAAGGGTGAGTTTACATGATGCAATGGAGCCTTGTGGAGATATTTCTGAACTAGTGCTGACCCAGGCTGTGTGCTGGCACAGCCCAGAGATGTACGTCACTAGAAATTCTCATCTCAGAGCTATAAGGAAGCCACATCGAGTGCATAAGCTCTGCCTCAGAAGGATTTGCTACACTCTATGAAGAGCTCTGGAATCACAGTTTTTCTACTTTCAGTTAAGCTCATGCTACTTCCAGTTGGTGAAAAAATTGCAGGCAGCTCAGTGCAGGTCTCTCTCAGGAACACCCTTTGAGTGTTCCTCCTTGTATGTGATGCCTGTATAAATATCAGATACAAGACTTCTGCTAAATCCTTAAGGCTCCTAAACATATCTTTAAAATTACCTATCTCCACTGACTAAGCACTGATGTACATTAAAGAATCTACTGAGAAAAATCCCATAAAAGTCTCTGCAGCTCCCATCATCAGGAGGAACAGAAATTTTGAGTTATCCATGATAACTTGCCTGTAGCAGGATTGTGGCTTGATCCACCTTGAATTTACATTTGTCATTAAATGATTTCTGATTTTCCTTTGATGATTGTAGCTGAGGTAGTAAGCAATTTTAGGTGCCTGTTATTGGATATCCCAACCTGAGACAGATGTCAATAAATTGATTTTTGGAGAAATTTCAAAGCAGCTATGTCTGAAAATGAGTTAGTCCCTCAGGTACACTAGAGTGGATGGCTTGGAGAGGTGCACACTTCATTGAGTAAAAAAGTGGCTGGATGGCTGGGCTCAGAGAGTGTTGGTAAATGGAGTCACATCCAGCTGGTGGCAGGTCACTAGAGGGGTTCCCCAGGGCTCAGTTTTGGGCCCAGCCCTGATTAATATCTTTATCCATGATCTGGATGAGGAGATCAAGAGTACCCTCAGTCACTTAACAGATAACTTTGGATGGGAGTGTTGATTTGCTGGAGGACAGGAAGGCTATGCAGAGGCATCTGGACAGGCTGGACCAATGAACCGAGGCCAATGGTGTGAGGTTCAACAAGGCAAAGTAACAGTCCTGCACCTGGGTCACAAAAACACCATCCAGCACTTCAAGCCTGTGTCTGGAAAGATATTCAGCCAAAAGGACCTGTGAGTGCTGGTTGACAGGACTTGAAAATGAGCCAATGTGTGGCCAGGTGGCCAAGAAGGCCAATGGTGACCTGGCCTGTATCAGCAATGGTGTGGCCAGCAGGAGCAGGGCAGGGATTGTCCCCTGTACTGGGGACTGGTGAGGCCTCACCTCAAATCCTGTGCTCATTTCTGGACCCCTCAGTTCAAGAAGGACTTCAAGGTGCTGGAGCATGTCCAGGGAGGGCAACGGAGTTGGTGAAGGATTTGGAGCACACGTCTTACAAGGAGCAGCTGTTTAGCCTGGAGAAAAGGAGGCTGAGGTGAGATCTTATCACTCTCTACAACCACCTGAAAGAATCTTGTAGCAAGTTGGATGTTGGCCTCTTCTTGAAAGTAGCAAGCAATAGGACAAAAAAAAAATGGCCTCAAGTTGGGTTAAGGGGAGGTTTAGATAAGATATTAGAAAAAGTTTCTTCCCTGAAAGGGTTGTCAGGCCTTGGAACAGACTGCCCAGGGAAGTGGTCCCTGTCCCTGGAAGTATTAAAAAATTTGTAGATGTGGTGCTTAGGGATAAGGTTTAGCGGTGGACATGGCAGAATTAGGGTAATGATTGGACTTGATGACCTTGGAGTCTTTTACAACCTTAATAAATTTATAATTTTATGATTCTATGCATGTGCATAAAAAATTGTGGCACTGACATGCCAGCTTAATTTTGGGGGAATTTTTTCAGAGAAGCCCAGACTTTCTGTGTTGATAGAGATCTTTCTTACATCTTCGTCTTCTATTAGTTTTCTGCTTGCTACGCACCTGCTCTGAAACTCTTCTGTTCCTCAGTTTCAAGCTTTTAGTTGTAATTTAATGCTATTTGCACTGCATTGTTGCCCAGAGGCCTAAGTCAACACTGGCAAGGCTCCTACTGTTATGTTAATAACCACTTGGTTTTGTTCTCAGTGAAAGCAATTTGTTCCAACAACTGGGATTCATCCTGCTTTTCTTAGTGAGTACACAAGTACACCCCAGTACAAATATTAAAGGCCTAGATCCTTAAAAATAGAAAGGTAGGAACCAGCAGCATCGCTGCATCCAAGCCAGCAGCTGCAGGATCCATGGAGCAGCTGCCTGGTCCAAACTGCACACCAGACCTGACCCCATCATCACAGACCACTGCTCCTGAGGGCAAATTTACATTTGCTTACTTCTGATTGAGGATTTTGAGCATCCAAGCATCCCCCTGCCAGCTTCAAATATTCAGAATTTTTAGCAGACAATTGTGGAAATTTTGGCCCACTCTGACATGTAAATACTGCAGGAAAAAATCATGCAGATAAGGACTTGCAATATACTGCATTAATTAATACACAGTAATGGGAATTAAGGTTGCAGAGAGCATGCTTGTCTATAATGTACTTGTTCTTCAGTGCAAGAAAAATATGTCCCTAATATTACATGCATTTGTATTTGGCACCTCAAAGATGCATCTCTATAGTGTAAGCTTGGCATTTTGACTGCCTGGGAAATTTCAAAATAAATACCCCCAGACAACAACAAAAAAATGCTACTCACAGGCAACAAAAAGTAGTATGTTAAAATCTATATTTTTAAAATAAGTCTGTAAAATTTTACAGTCATTTGCATTTCAAGTCTGCAATTAGACTTAAAAAAGCCCACAACTGCAGCTGTGACAAGTACTCTGTTATGTGAAAAAAACCCCACGTAAATAATCCTCTTGTCCTTCAGTGACAGCTCTGATGAGAAGGAATTTTAGCATAGCACTCAACAATTGCCTCTTCAAGGTTGTTTTCATGTTTGATACTGTATGAATGGTAAACCAAAAAGAATTGGCATCCAAACAAGATATATATTTAATTCTACAAATTGCTCTTGGTATTGTACGTGACCCTTTACAGAGCATCTTCTCAGGCTTTTAGGATGAGCTGTAGAACATCCCCAGAGCCACAGAGAGGCTTTTCCTGGCACACAGGGTGATATGACATCCATCAGCTCCATCATTATTCAGAAAAAGGGGAGAAGAAAGTTTCTATGGAGGCCATCCATCAGCTCCCCTGGAGCTGGGAGTACAGATCCTCCCAGGAAGTGGAGCACGGGGCAGCCAGGTGTGCAGTGCACTGCTCTGCACTTTGGCTGGTTGTTGCCATTGCCAATAGTTTTCCCTGGTGTTCATTAAGGGTGACATATGTAAGCATTTTTTATACTTAGCTGAGTTGGCCAAAGGAGGTGCTGAGGTTTGACACAGCCCTGCCCAGAGCACCAGGATTAATGAACAGACAAGGACTTCAGTTTTAAACCCCCAAATAATCCAGCATTTGAAGTCTCTTCCTGCCAGCATTAATGCTGATGTTGTAACAGAGTTGTTTAAGGTCTGAGCCTCAAGACCTCATGGAGGAAACATGGCATCTTGGAAAATATCCATTGCCTACATCAGAAGGCAAGTGGACACAGCAGGGAAAAGTGCATTACAGACACAAAAGATGAATAAAAGTAAATGACGAGCTAAGGACTGGGCAGGGGAAGAGACTGATGATTGTTATTGGGAGAGTGTGTTGGAATGACACAAGAGAGGACATGATAAGGAAGAATAAAAACAGTAGAAACAGTATATAATAATTTTGTCATTTATGATCCATAAAGAGGGTTATTCTATTTTTTTTTTCTGCAAGAGGTGAAAGACTAAGATGGTGGTCAGGGGAGAAAAGCACACAATGTGACTTAAAATAACTGAACTCATTTCAGCTTAGCAAAAGGAAGGTTGAGAAGGATGTGATTTCTCTCTAGAAATATATCAAGAGTAAATGCCAGATGGAGAAGGGCTATTTGAGCTAGAGGGCAATTTTGGCAAAAGAGCAAAAGGGGGAAATCAGCCATAAATACTTTCATCCTGGAGAGCTTTCTACCCATCTGAACAGCAAGGGTGTGCACTGTCCTGTCCTCTCAACTGGTGCCACTGGGGCAACATCTGGGATTTAAAACTAGAGCCTGATCGCTGCATGGAAAAGTATCAGTGACAGGACTGCCTGGCCTTGGCAAGGCAGGATGCTCATAATGCTCAGGTCTTTGGGAAAAGCCAATGAAAATGGAAATGAATTTGCTGCAGCCTTTTTGTTAGCTAGCCGTTATCAATAAGACTGAGTGTACTGAAAATTTCCACAGTTGGCTTCAACCTCACCCAGCCAGTCCCCTGAAGCTCTTACCTTCATGTTTTACAACCACTTTACAATGGAAAAGAATGCATACCTGTGAAGACAGTGCTTCAGAAGTTAGCAACACATTTTCTTATTACAGCTGAAGCTACTAAATATGCTTTTCAAAATCCTTTGACATGCCAGCCAGTAGTGAACTCCAAATAAATGGCACCTAAATAAATATTAGACAGAAATTCATCCAAAGTTGCTAAATTATTGGCAGCATGAAGGTAGCCCCTCCTTGGAGGTTCTCCTTCATTTTGGTTGTTGTGATTCCTCTGTTCTTTGAACCTGTAGTAACTCACTCTGAGACTGCTGGACTGTCAGGGGGCAGGAAGGAGCATGAGAGCCAGGCAATGTTTTTAGTTTTGTATATAGGAAAGTTTCTGGCCAAAAGTTCTTCACTTCCCAAATTAGAACTGTCCCATAAATTCAGCATGGCTCAACACTGTTAGGTCTCAGTAAACATTTCCTTTCCAACAAAGCACGTAATATGTCTGATTAAACATCAATAACACTTTAAATATTATATCAACATTTTTATTAATAAAGAATAATTAAATACCTATCTGTTGCAGTAGTATGCCAGCCATCTGGAGATGGGGAGAGTTTTCTGACCTGCCAGATGTGCTCTGCTTCCATTTTTTGGTGGTGGTTTGGAGGGTTTTTCATTTAGTTTAGCATTTTGCTGCTAAGGGGCAAGCCTGGGTTTTGTGGACAACAATGGACAAACAAAAACTCAGCCTGGTTGTTTTTCACTTCAACATCAACAATGTATTTGATTAAACTAAAATCACAAAAAATCCTATCCATTCTGTCTATTGCAATTCCTGGTTTCAGTCCACTACTGTATTTTGATCTTTCCTATAGTCATCTTATAGTCTGGAAATTTTTATATCTTGATCTTCATATAGTCAATTAAGATGTAAATTTTCCAGCAGTCTGGTTAATATTAATTTCAGGCGGTATGAAAAACTTGTTGAAACCTCTGAGAGCTTTTCTTTCAACTATAATGGGCTTTGGATCAGAATTCATAATAGCAGTAATTTGCTTGAATCTATTCTAGCTAATGAGTGATTAGCAGATGCTTTTTTCCCCTCTTTACCTAACACTTGATAAACCAGAATCCATGAGGAGCTGTGTACTAAATAATGGTGTGATTTTACAACCCTCATATTGCTTTAGAAAATAGATTTATAAATCATGCACATAAAGGCAATAGATATTGACAAATTCTCTGCTATTAAAGAGGTGGCTTGCTGTGCTTTATATGAGCCTCTCAACAATAAAGTGTTACCTGTCATGGGGCACTGGGAAAAATTATCAGGTCTTTATATATATTGGTGTCTCCTTTCTGTTTTCTTTTATTTGAGGTGATTTACATGTCTTTGGTATTTCAGCTCAAATTTCCTCTTTTTTAGGATCAAATCCTTATTTAAATGTTGTTAAACAATTGTTCCTTTGTGCAGAAAGAGAGTTATGCAAAGGAATTACTTGCTGTTATTCTCTAAGTCACCTTTCAATCCAAGCAACCTTTCCAAAACTGAAAGATACTGACTATCAGGATTTGTTCTACTCGACCTTTCTTGATATTTAGGCATCTGGCTTTCCAGCTCAAGTAATCAAGATGATAATTAAACCTACATCTTTGTGAATGTCAAAACTGTCATCTGCATTCAGGATGTTACGGGTCTGCAAGAAATCATGATCAAGAGAAATTTAACAGCAGTGAGGTCATTAGCAAATTGTTCCAGCATTGGCTTCACCAAAAACTACCTTGTCAAAGCAAATGAGATACATGGAAGTGTGTTATATTAACTTCCCCTATAGAATACCCAATCAGCGTCGTTATAAAATAACCATATTTGTCAAATAGAACTATCAGCAGTATTTTAAATAATGTCCAAGCAGTAGTTGCAGGTAATGAGTAACCCTTTAGAGTGTTTCACGTCTAATATCTTGCACCATGTCCAGTTGTATATGCATTTATAACACCAATTAATTACTTTCCTGCTGCACATGGGCACTGTATTTTTAGAGAAATCAACAAAAACCCTCTATGGTTCACATTAAAAAATGGAAAATGAAATAGTAATGTCGCAGACATCTTTTCACTAAAAATCCTTTCTTAGGATTTTTTTCCTTCTGAGAAGCTGAGGCCTCAGAAACAAAATGTGAACAATGGTTATCTGCTGCTGTGGAATGCATCAGGTGTGTCTGTGATTGGGCCATCTTGAATGTTTACAATTAATGGCCAACCACAGACCAGACAGCTTGGACTCTCTGTCCGAGCCACAGATCTTTGTTATTCATTCCACTCTATTCTTAGCTAGCCTTCTGAGGAAACCTTTCCTTCTATTTCTTTTTAGTATAGTTATAATGTAATATATATATTATGAAATAATAAATCAAGCCTTCTGAACATGGAGTCAACATTCTCGTCTCTTCCCTCATCCAAGAACCCCAGTGACCACTGTCACATAGTAATTCAAAACTTAATTAATGATGCAGCAGCCTCCAGCTTAGAATAAGACAGAGTCAGGCCTGTTAAGTTCATGCAAAATCATGTCTTGAAATTGTTCCCATTTGCAAATGAAGCCATGTCACAATCTTCTTATCCCCAAACAATCAGAACTAATTTTCCAATAGCCAATGTGGTTCTGAGTTTTCAGCCAAAGCTGTCAACCCACACTCAGCTCTCACTGATACCAAAGGGAGGCAATCATTGCTGGTCATAATATAGGATCACTCACATCCCAGGATGTCTTCTGTCACCTGCACTGAAACCGTTTCTTCCAAAACATTATAAATATAGGCAAGTGTAGGAATTATTTCCATTTCCCTGGCATTATTTCTCTCTCATGCTCCCTATCACATGGAAAATTCAAGCACAGCAACTCCAGCTGCAAAGCAGCATGCAACAGCACTTCTGTGCACAAGTTTCCTCTGCTCAAATCTTTCTTTGGAGATGGTTTTGCAGCTAGTTGAAGAAATGAAGCTAAAAATATTGGCTTGGAATTCCAAATGTGTGCTTTAAATAGCCAGGATGATAGTATGTATTTTCACGTGTTAAAAATAAGGTTTACAAAGATGGAAGGACTAACTGGATACCTCAAATAAATGCGCCATGTGAGATGGAGTGAATTCAGTCCATGTGTCCTCTCCTGTGGCAGGAGAATCGTACAGCTCTGCAGGGCAAAGCGCACGTCCAGTGTGCAACTGTCCAGTAGCACTGGCAAGAAATAGAGTGTAGGGAGAATCCATGCCTTGAAGGCACTCACAGACATGCCTGGCACCCAAAGCCTTTTCATGACAGGAGACTCCCCTCTATCTAAGATGCAGTTAGATGTAGTGCTTTTGTCAGCTCTTTACATCACAGGCAGATGCCTAAAGCACTTGCCCAAAGAGTGCTCTGGGTCATGTTCCCGGATCATTCTCAGCTGAGCTGGAATTTCCATCAAAACTCTCCAGCTGCTCAGCCAAGAAGAAAAACCTTTGTAAGCAAGAGGAGGACACGTGCCTGACTCCAGCCTAGCTCTCAGCCAGCTTGTGTAGGGAGATTTACTGCGCTGGTTCCTGCTCCTGCAGTTGTTTGTGCCTTTCACATTAAATATCTCCAATGGAAAAAAAGATGTACAGATTTTTGCTAGAAATTTAAAATACTTCAGCATTTACCTACATTAGTTGTGTTTTGTACTGCAAACTCTTAAGAGTAGCCGTGGGCAGGAAATTTTGTACCAAATTACTTCTGTCCCTGTAGATTAAATTTATAACTTGAAGCAAAATGTGAGCCTGGGTGAACAGAGAGAGGTTCTTAATTGTCTGACAGCCTGCAAATTCCTCTTTTTCTAGTATTTTTCAAAGGATGGCAAAACAGGGTCCCTAGTAGCAGTGCTGGCATTTTAGGGGAAGGTGTGAAGCAGCAGCTCGTTGTTAGACTAATTATAGCATCTGATCTGTGAGAGACTCTCTAACAAGAAGAGGATTTAATGGTACAGCTGAGCAAGTCAGCACTTGGCAGCACACGCCTGCAGGTCTGGGCTCTCAGTAGGGGGTTGGTTAACCCAGGGCAGGGGCAATGCAAACTCTGACCTGTGGTGTGCAGGAGGGATAGAGGAAATGCCCAGGAGAGTACTGCTGGGCAGATTTAAAGTGTTTGGAAAAACTCCCCATGCTCTGTCCCAGCATCTGGAGACAGATGTGCTAACCCTTGAAGGCTAGAACTTAACTGAAATATATTTAAATACAATACTAGAATGAAAAACCTAAAGATTACCATGATGTATCTTAGCCCTGAGTCCACATGCTGTTTGCCAGTGTACCTTCTGGCAGCTGGGGTAACAGCTACTTTATCTCCAGGTTTTTGCAGCAGGAGCAATAACAGCTGAAACAACCCAACTCCTAGTGGAAAGCTGGGGGATAATTCAGAGTTAGCCTAAGGCTCCCTCTGGAGTTAAAGGAATGATCAGTGCCTCCCAGGA
>NW_005054342.1:5648452-5663182 GCF_000277835.1 Geospiza fortis | reverse complement strand
GAGAGGTGCTCTCCCTTTGCCTTGCTGGAGCTATGCCAGTGCAGGGACACTTTCTGGGTTTTCTCTTGTTACTGGGGAGAAGAAAACTTGCTAACCTAAATTAGGTTGCAGTACTGGGACAAAGACATACCACAGTGAATGTTGCAAAGCTAAGGGACATTGTCCAAACAAATATTGTGCTTGCTTAAGCATTACCTTAACTTCAGTTAATTAGTGATTTAAACTCTGGCTGATTTTAAGGGTAGTTGTTTTTTTATTTTTGTAGTATTTCATATTCTAACCACATAGCTTTAGTTTTCAAGTACAAGTGATGCTGTATGTTGGGAAAACTGTCAAAAGGTTTGATTTTCTGAATGTGTATGTCGGAGTCCAAAAGTCAGCTCTCACAAGCGATAAGGACCACATAAATTAAACATCCACGATCTGAAATAATTTTTGTAAAGTGCTGACCCTGACTGATTTGGAGCAGTTTGAAGACACTTACGAGAGATTTCTTTGTTCAAAAGCAATTCAGAGAAGCCTTGAGATCTCCACTGGTTTTAGTTCAGTTTTCAGCTACTGATGTACCTCTCTTAGCAGGTGGCACTTGCTGTTGTGACAGTTGTGACTATAAAACCAACATCTGTGGAAATAGGCTTGATACTAACAGGACCATAACTATTTGGAGAAAAGAACCCATCATTTCTACTAGAACCTGAACTCCTTTGATATAATGAGTAGTACTTGAGCAATTAAATAGTATTTATCAATTCATCATCTCCAATATACACAAAGAAATGCATCTCTTAGCAAATATTCCCAATCACAAAACTAAGCTTGCCACAAGGTTAATCTCTCTTATTCTACAATGCAGGCTGGACTAGAAAAAATAGATCATAGATGTTACTTACAACCTGGGAAGCATTGCTAAAAGTGAGCAGAAATGTGCTGAAATAAGAGGGAACCTTTCTGTTGATTTAAAAGGCCATTACAACTATGGTGCTGAATATTTTTATCTGCTTTTAAAATTGTGACATGTATCATTAGCTACTATGAGATTTAAGCAAGCATATGACAGCTTGTTCCTGCTTTCCAAATTTTCAAGGTATTTTTTGGTTTTGGGGGAAAGGATTGTAGCACTAATATCAAGGTGTCTTTAAAATCCCCATTTCACAAAATTCTCTGTCCTGACTTCTCTAAAATAACTTATTTAGCAATAAAAAGTTTAATGAACACAGTACTTGATTGCTGAAACATATAAATAAACATAGTCTTGTTTTGATATTAAAAACCTCTTTTGTGTCCTGGCTAGAAGCAGGCTTTTTCATACAAAGCACAAAACAAACTTTTTGCTCTTAACTGGCAGTGCCACAGCTTGAAGACAGATTGGTTTGCTCTTAAGAATCTTGCTAAGTCAGTGGATGTAGTTTTTCCTTCTTCCTTTATCTATTATATAAAGCACTAGGAAATATAGTTGTTCAATGCTCCAGAATCTCTTCTTCTATTTGTATGTTGTTTAGAAAATGCTTCCATATTTGGTCTTTTTCTGTAAAATGTGTAAGTCTAATCGTTACATGCTATTTAAGATTAAATTTGGCTAAACAGTCATCACACTCTCTCCATTCCCAGAAAAAAAACCCAGTCAAATAATTTTTAAATCCTTTTTAATAAATTAATATTCATTCATCAATATTTTCATAAAGCATCTCTTCATCATTCCATTTTACTATTCTTTTTTTCACTGCAGAAGAATACCAAAAATACATAGCTGTGCCTTAAGCAAAAAGAACTGGGTTTTAGTTTATCTTTACAATGGGATGAAATCAACTTGGAGTTAAACCACCATAATATTTCTACTGTTTATTAACCCTTTGGGCTATAACAGAAGATAGTTCCAGTTTTCCTTTTTTTAAATGCCTTTTACAAACAAATTATGTGTACATGTTATTTATAGTAGTGTTGAGTTACAAAGGAGTTAATTAGCTATGAAATACAATACTCTGGTGTGATTTAATTGAAATTACCATTTTTAGTCTTAAAGCAATCTATGGTTAAAATAATATCCTGCAACTAGTGCACAGGGTCAAGAGCCAGAAAATGGGAGGTCAAGGCAAACACTGCTCTTAACACGTGGTTGTACGTGTGTGTTTTTGTGTGTAAGAAGTTGTGCTGGGACTGTAGGAACAGAATTGGCAAAAAAAGGCACAAAAATGTGTAAGATGATGAAGTACTAACCTTAAGCAAGATTTTCCTGGCTTTTTTCAAGTCAAACCAAGACTTGGATCTGTTCAAGGTTAAAGCTGTTTGTGACTAAACCAATGAATGTGAAATCTTTTGAAAAAGCTGAAATGTGCAACTGCCTACTTTTTGCAAGGACAGGCAAGATGGGGAGCACAGTTCCCCGAAGGGGGCTGCAGTAATGTGCTGCCCTCCAGCAGTGCAAAGGGTAAGAGAGGGAGAGAGTCCTCAGAGACTCAGCCTCTTGCACATGCAGGGCCCTGAAAAATCCACACTGCCTCTTTGCTCTGTACAGAGGGTAATTTTCTGCCTTCTTGGAAATTCCGGTTGAAGCCACTGAAGAGCTGATTTCAGTGGGATTTGGAATATACATTTCTATCACAACTAAAAAGTCACTTCTTATTGAAGGTTTCTGCCTGGCCATGTGGTTTCTAGGAGGTGGGGCTTGAAGAAAAGGGAGTGATGAGGATAAATCATGAGGGCAGGACCATTCTCAAATCTGGCTTCTTAGGGTAGTTCTTTTAGGGCACTTCCAGGAAGACTTGCTTGGAGATAATTTCAGTAGGGAAATTTTTCTAAAACAAACCCTACCATTTATAATTTTTATTACAATCAGATAATTTTATTTAAACATATTTTGCTATTAAGATAAAAACTTAAGAGAGGTTTTCAACAATTCTTTCTAATATGTATTTTGGGAGGGTGTTAGTTGTTAGTCACTTTGATTATAAAGGTGACAATGTGCTCTATAATCCCTTCACAGTCTGGAGAGATAGAGAGCTCACAATACATTGCGCTTTACCAATGGGATTTAATACTGAGGAGCTTTAAAACACCAAGTTTTTCTGCTCCAGCTATATGGGTTCCTTTGAGGCTCTTCATGCTGTGTAGTTGTCTGCAGATACAGTGCTTAAAAACTGCAGCTACAGCCACTTTGCACCCTTGCCAAGGCTGCAGCGGGACTGCGGCGCGGATCCTGCCCACAGCAGCAGCCGGGGCTCCGGTGAACGCTCCCGGCTGGGGATCGCACTGCAGTGACGCCACAAGGCAACTGTGCCAGCCCACCCATGCTCAGGGAGCAGCCTTGGGCATGGAACTGAAACACCTTTGCACACCAGGCTCATCTACAGCGGAATTTTGGTCCAGAGCAGTTTCACAGTTCAGCTGCAAATAGGGGTGGGAACAGTAATGGGCCGTGCATGGCAGCAGCCCAAGTATCGCTGCTCTCCTCACGGGTAAATCAAGTCCTAGCGAGAACGGGGGCAGTCGTTACAGAGCCAGGGCAGCCTTCTCACTTCCATTCATATTTGGTGGTTTTGCTAGATGCATATCCACACATATTTTTGCCCATAGAAGTCTCCAGCTAGCATTCAAAGCTCTCTGTCAAAAATCCCATTGATGTCCACAGGCATTTAGCATGCAGAGAACTGTCAGGGCTAAGCCTGAATTCTATTTTTTTTTAGATCTATTTATGCTACTGTATTTGTTGTTATTTGAGAATGTACATGATAGAAACACTGTTTACAAAAAATATATCTTCTTTTCTTTAGAAAGATTTAGTTCTGCTAAATAACAAATTAGGTTTAGAGATCTGAAATTGGCATAACTCGATGACTACAATTTACTAGACTGAAAAAAGTTGGAATCCCAGTGAGGGAATGAACTGGGATCAAAACTAAAACGGTCACATTTGCAGGAAGGGTATGTTAGAACACAGTTAATGCTGAAACAAAACATACTCTTGTGATCTGTGATGGCAGCACACTACCTTGGTAAGTGTAGGCGTATACTTTCAGTACATAAATAAAATATGAAAATGCTCCATTACTGAATCAAAGTATCAGAAGTGCTCTATTTGCTCAACTCTAGAGAATAAAAAGTTATAACATCACAGAAACAAAAATATGACATAACATGCGGTCACGATAGCAAGCACAGGAAAGAAAGATTGAGAAAATTGAGAAAATATACTTATATGCATATTATGCAAATATATTTTACATTAACATACAATGTTATAAGAATGTTAAATAATATGAATGCATGTTTAAAAAAGGCTACAGCTAGGTGATTTCATGTTGAAGTAACAAATAACCTGAGACATCTTCTATGCTTTCACTGGAATAACAATCTTTAAATCTACAGCAGATGTAGAGCACATTGACAGAAGTTGAATTCTCAGCTAAATTATACTAGAAATGTGCTGTTCTTTTTCAAAATGACATGGCAGCTGGAATCAGTCCAAGGGAAGGAAAATGTGCTGTACATTTACAGTACTTACAAAAGAGTCATGTCACTGTTGATGGACACTTAAAATGCTTGTTTGAAATATTATAAACCTGTATATGTCTCCAAAGACCTACAACACTCACATGATCAGCTTGCTTACTGCAGAAGAGAAAGCAAGAGATCATTAAAAACTATGTCCATCCTGGACTGGGAAAATATGTATTATGACATATATAAACCCCAAAAATTTTAGCAAAGAAAAATAAATTTGGCTTGATGAAATGGTAGTTGATGGATCTGCAATATAAATAACTTACTTTAAACTTACCAGTGTAACTTTACTGCTTTATGATTCGTGTGTATGGCAGCATTTACAAAGGATGTTACTAAATACTGACTTTATACATGATTACAGCTGTTCAAAAATGTCTATGACAATCAAAGTTTTGTAGTGATAATATACAACACTTACTTTCTCAGGGCTTGCTTCTTTGATGACACCTGCCTTTCAATTTAAAAAGTTTCTGTGAAGTGCATTCTATGTTAAAGTGTCCATAACCTCAGAATGAATGTGTTCATGTGTGTGTGCATACATATATTTTTGCTTTGCAGTATGTGCTTCAAAGTACACACAGTTCTTTGCTACATGTATTCACACATACATGAGTATGGTCTACATAGTAAAAGTTCATATATATATTTTTTTATATATAAATATATATATAAATATATATATAAACTCTGCAGGCAAGTAGTACTTCACTTGTTATAGTTGAAGTCCTTTAAAAAAACTAAGTCACTCAGTTAACATAGTATAGCCAGTAAATTAAATTGAAAAGAGAAAATGTGAATGGAAACACCATTCTTGACCATCTGTCGATGGCATTCACATCTGTTAGATCAGGGATTTTTATTTTCAGTTGCGAAGACCTTCTTCGTAAATGGCCCCTCTTGCTATGGGAGCCTGTTCTTTCTGACGAACGCCTTCCAAGGCTTTCACGATGTGAGCTTTGTTTTCTGTACTGGATTCCTGAGTTGTCAAAGGATATGGTTGAATTTCGGGCTTCTGTAACGCTGGTGGTCACCTCGTTGCTTGCCACCTCGTTGTGAATTTCAAGCGATGTTAGCAGAATATTTCCATGGGTGTCCACCTAGGGGGAAAAAATAGAAACATAAAGTCTTTCAAAAGACTTGACATCAATGAGCAGAATGTGGGTGTATGTAAATCTCCAAACCCATACATATCTAGAAAAATAACATAATTATTTTTAAGCATGTGATAATCTTAAAAAAAAAATGGCACTATTCAACTGCTTAAAATTAGGCAAGTACTTAAATACTTTTACAAACAGGGTTATCATCATACTACCAAACATCGAGTACAAAACCATACTTGGCAAACTCCACCATTTTCTTCTCCCTCTGAACCAGCCACATTTTAAAGGATGGTGCAGTTCAGTGAAACCTCTGCATTGCTGGCAATGGAGCGAGAGAGTAAGGGATGGATCCTCTCTCTGCTACAGCAGGAAATTAAATTAAACTGGCTAGTTTTTTTTTTTCCTAACTGTGATCTAAAATAAGATTTTTAAAAGTGCCTGTGAAGTTTGCTGAAATCACAAGAACAGTTCTGATGTGCTGAACTCTGTATTTTACAATCACGGAGCTTATTTACAACTTATCTCCTGAAGTTTTCCTTCCGAAGTCATTTGCAGTTTT
The DNA here is from genome assembly GCF_000277835.1 of Geospiza fortis. Taxonomy (NCBI): domain Eukaryota; kingdom Metazoa; phylum Chordata; class Aves; order Passeriformes; family Thraupidae; genus Geospiza; species Geospiza fortis. The sequence goes on along the minus strand of NW_005054342.1, from coordinate 5,657,020 downwards.
CCAATCATGGCAATTTTTAACTGCAGGGATTTTCTGTCTGCGTGATTGATCTTAAAAACCAGTGAACTTAAGGCATAGAAAAAAAGTGGATGAATTAAGGAAATAGGAGGGACTCTTCCCTTTCACTGCCCTGTTCCAGAGGCAGTGACCAGCGTTTAGCACAAAGTATATTTATCATGCTAACAAAGTCAAAGTCTTGTTGAGAGAAACTTGACAGCAATTTCTATGTAGATATTTTTGGTTTAGTATTAATAGTACTTTGCTAAATTTAATAGCAACTACAACTACAGCAAGGTCAATGTTTGTGTTAGCAGTAACCCATACCCAGTCAAGGACTCGGCATCACCCTGATAGACAAAAATCCAGGTCCCTGGTCAGCCATATCACAGAGAGCTCCATACAAAAATCAAAATAACCCCATATAAATTTCCAAGTACAGAGCAGTGTGATGCCATTTTCAATAATAAAGAAAAAGGTTCTGATCATTTAGAGTCTTAAAATCTGAGCCAGACTCTCCAGTCTTCCCAAGTGGCAAAAGAGGAGCAGCACAGAGTTTTGTATGGCTCCATCAGTCCAGAAACTTTAAGAGTTTCCATGAGTGGCACTGAGAAGTTCCAAGGAATGGTGTCTTAATCAGTATTTGATAGTTTCATTGGTGGGGCAGCACAACCCCCATGCCCCAGGCCCTACAGGCTGAAGGATGAGCAGTCAATACAGATAATGCAGGGATCAGTTCCAAATTTTCTGCCAGTTTTGGGCAAGGAAAATGATGGCTGAAGGTAAAAAAAAATGCCATGTGCTGGGTATTTTCAGACAGTTAACACACGTGTGACTCTGTTCAAGAGAATTTATTTCTCCATGTCAGAAATAGATAGTGAATCATGGAATACAGGATAATTTCCAGTTTTACATATGCAATTTATTCATCCATAATTCATCTCACAATTAATACATTTTTCTAACCTGCCACATGATCTAGCTGTTTGAACTGTGTAGCAGTTGAACATTTCATTCTAGAAGCATCAGTTTAAAAGTGATTGTAAAAACAGGCTATTGTCACAGCCTTCTGAAGTTTGCATAGTCATCTGATACCACGTCCTTTGCAAGCTGTGTGATGGATTAAAAGTATGTGCAGCTATGTGTCTGTCCATATGCTTTTAACTTTTTTCATTCTTATTGAAATTTTGTGAAATGGATGTTTCTTTCATCAATTATTGATGCTTCAGCTTATCTCTTCTCAGGGAAGACAATTATGATAGCATATCAGTAATGCTTTGCCAAGGTGCTTGCAAATGGAAAAAAAAAAGAATGTAAAATGTTACAAATGATATACAGGCAAGTAGGAAAAAAATTCTAAGGTATCTAACAAATCCTGCTGCTGTAGGCAATGGCACATTATGCTGATGAGTGCCTATAAATAAAAATAAACAACATGAACAAAAATAATGGCATGGAGAAGCCTCAGTGGTGATTAAGAAGAATTTATTTTCTCCATTGCAGAAACCCTTTGGGTACAAAAGTAAGATATCAAGGTTTGTAGAAAGGAGTTCATGCTGTTGAGCAGTCTCTGTAACCAGGGAATAAACACAAGTGTAAAATACAGTCATGAATATCATCACTACTTATGGTGGTCCCTGAAAAAACTGATTCAGTTTCTTCTGTTTTTTTTTTTCCACTAAGAGTACAAATTATGATCAGGATATTTTTTGTGCAATGCGTAAAATATCTCAACAACCTGTTTTTCCCTTGTGAAGCTTAAAACTAAATCTCTCATCCAGACCCCCATGGCATCAAATGTCATCTTTCCCATTTCCTCCCAGGCTTTGAGAAACATCCTTCAGCTTGCTAAAAATGTCATAGCAGAGACCATTTTGGTGGTCTTCACCCCTAGAGCCCTTGCAGGTCTCTATTCCTTTTCCTTCCACCATCACAAATGTCAACTCCTCTTTCCCTCAGGACTTCCTCATCTCTCCTGGTTCTGTCTGCCACCTACATAGACACAGACATCAGCCCATCCTGGGTACTTTGTCCTTCTACACTGAACCTTGACTGGTGTGAGCTGTCAGTTGAAAGCCTGTATTATGGAGGGTACACCTATGCATTCAGGCTTCTCCTGATAAGGAATTAATTTTATTCCTAGAAGGAAATAATAGGAATAAAATTAATTCCTTAATCAGGAGAAGCCTGAATGCACCTTCTTCAACTTCTTCCATAGCCTTCTTCACCTTATCTGCCAACTTCATATGCCACCTTAACACAGCTTCTGCCTTTGATGTGCCAACTTCTCACTGTTTGTCACTGCATCTAGAATCATCTGCATCAAACCAGAAAGGTGGTCAAGAAAGTGGCAACTTTTCTGTAAATTCTTTTTCTGAAGATACCAGTATGTCCTATGAAGCTGCATAACAGTATACATTTTTCTCAAAATGTCAAATGAAACATATTTGGAAGCATACTTTAGAAATTCATCTCTTTGTTAATGGAGCAACAGGCTTGCATGTCAAATATGAGGAAGGAGCAGATGGAGAGAAGAAGGGGTCTGCAGAAACTAAATCAGCCTCTGGTCCACAGATACTCCTGAGATTTATTCTCTCAAATTGATTCCTTCAGAGGTTTTGAATAAACCACCTAAGCTGTTGACAACATTAGAGCACTATATGCTAATACTTTGTGACAATCTTAAGGTGATGTCTTAAAGTATGAATACTTGATGCATGCAGCATGTTAAAAAGTATTTGCACATAAACATGACTTTGGAATCATTTAAACAATGATTTAAATTACTTTGACAAAGGTACACAAGCTCTCTCAACAAATAAAGAAGCAAACCAGTAATGGCAGGGTAACCAGTGCAAGTTGCCTCATGCTTGCCTGAATATACAGGGAAGGCAACATCCTCCATGAGTGAACACAAGTGTTGCTCAGTGGCTCCAGGGAAAATGTTACCCCAGGTATAGATTAAGAAAAGTAGCTGACTGGATTACAGGCAGTCATGGCTATGTATGACAAACAAGGCCAATGTCTTTGATAAAATTTAGTTTTACTCTGCATGAGCCTTAGAATTCAATACCTCGCTCAAAAATGTCACTCTGTGCACTGGAAATTCTCCCCAAAATGCTAATAGCAGGCTTTACTCTCAAATGTGTTATAAATCAGAGAGGACACTGTGGATTTGGCCAATTTCCCCTCAATTCTTACCATCCTTCCTTGACCAAAGTATTTCCCTTTTTTCACTTCTCTGCCAGCCCTGTGCTTCCGTTTTTTCTGCAGCCTTCTTTCTCCCACTTTGGCTCCATCGAAGCCATTCCTTCCCACTTCTCCACTATGGTCTCCATGTTTGGTTCTCACATCTCCTCCCCAACACAAGCAAGGGTTGGTTGTTTCCTTGGAGTATTTCCCAGTAATTTCATCAAAACAGATGAAAACAGCTGCATACCAAATCGTTAATTAATTCTCTGCTGAATCAGCATGGATACAAATATGCAAAACCAGTGCTCTTATTTCAAAATAAATTTTTATCAAACTCCATCCCTCCCACCTCTGAGTAACTACAGCTCCTGCACAAGGGTGAAATGACTGAATCTCATGTAAGTGCATTTTGAGAAGCAGATTCACCTTTGAAGGTTCACCATTTCTGAACTATACATATTACAGTACAAATGAAAAGTTCAAATACTCCAGCAGCCTAATGTCATTACCCAAAAATGACTGTGACTCACCTAACTCAAGCCAGAAGGAGGAGAATTAAGACAATGTTCACAAAGAACCCTGCTCTTGTAGGAACACCATGTCACCAGTGGACTCAACTTGGATTATATGTTCCAGGTCCAAAACTTCAGTGCCCTGTTATATCTGGGAAGTCCTAAATCTACTTCTTAATTCAGCCTAGCATCCAGGCTCATTTAGATGTTAGCTATTCTAGTTTAAAAAACAAAATATAATAGCTGCTATTAAATACCTTTCTCCAATATTTTTTTAAAACGTCAGCTTTAAAGCCAGTTTGAAAGCACTTTACTAGGGTCAGAAAACTACCATAAGCCTTGATTTATTATTAGGTAGAGTCTGAATTGTTTCAAGTTCATTTAGTTCTCTGTTTAATATTCCATAAATTTTAAAGAGTATGTTTACAATGAAATCTCTTTTTCCTCATAAGTCTTTCAGAGGAAGCATTTTGCTCAAAAATAGGAAGCATTTTGTTCAAACCCCATGGGTATGTTTACTTGTTCATCAATCCCAAATTTTCAAATACCATGTAAACACTTCCCATCATGTGAAGCAATATAAATGCAAATAGGGGGTTTAAATAACATAATGAAAAGCTCTGTCTCTGTAGTTAGTCTTGCATTATTTTACATCAAAATTAGTATTTAAGTACATACAGAATCACAGAATATTCTGAGTTGGAAGGGACACACAAGGATCATGTGGTCTGACTCCTGACCCTGCACAGCACCATCCCCAACAGTCGCACCATGTGCCTGAGAGTGTTGTCCAAACATTCCTTGAATTCTGTCAGGCTGGGGCTGTGACCACTGCCCTGAGGAGCCTGTTCCATTGCCCAACCACCTTCTGGGAGAAGAACCTTTTTCTAATCTCCAACCTGAACCTGCTCTGACACAACTTCAGGCCATTCCCTTTAGTCCTGTCACTGGTCACCCGAGAGATCAGTGTCTGCCTTTTCACCTTCTTTACTCATGCATAAATGGCTTTCCAAGATATAGAAAAATATGCAATCAGGCCTTAAGTTTTATCTGTGCTTAAAGCTAAATACATTGACCACATTATGCCTTGGATATTTAAAAATAATTTAATTTTTTAAAATTATTATTATTCGCAGGCAAAACAAAAATTATAGTGTTGAGTGTTCTCCCTGAGTCTAAAAGTTGATATTTCTCTTACTGACATTTAAATATGTTTATATTAATTAATAAGCATCAAAAATGGAAGAGGTAATTATGTTATATCAGCTTAGTAGATAAGCCCAGGATAACCAGCAGAACTGGGAAGATGGAAAGACCTTGAAAAGCAGGGAAAGTATGAAGAAGCAAACTAATTAAGAATTTCCATATTATTTTCACTGTCTATCAAGTAATAATGAAGTTTTTCAATTAGCCTTGATGTATTTCAATGGAGGAAGAAAAGGAAACAGATGCATAGTCCGCCTTTGCCCTGTATTTCACATTGTCTGGGTTATTACAGCCTCTGAGATGTCCTATGCACATCTTTCTTACCATCTCAGGATTTGCACAATGCATACTTGTGCAAAATGGTTGCAAAACAAAACTTGCACATGTATGAGTCTCAGTGCACAGTGAATGTCCCCACCATGAGCTACAGGATGAGTGTTCTTCCCACAAGAACTGTGCTTATCACCCTTGACAGATATATTTCAAAATTTGGTACCTACTCATCACAGTGGTGATATAAAAATCTCCCACTGTTAAAAAAAGCACTGAAAAAAGTATCCAGGAAAGATGAAGATACACAGGAGAATACTGCCAGTTTTGCTATTCTCGTACTTTCCAATTTAGACTGAGTGATAATTCTTCCACAGAAGTCAAGATATTAATCTTCACAATAAAACCCCACTTATGAGAAGGGCTGCTACAATTAACGAAACTGCTAAGTAGATGTAAGTGGCCTGAGCCTCTATTCTCAGCAATGCCTGGTGGGAAGCAGCTGCCTTGGCCAACAGCGGGGGTTGGAGCCAGGAATCTCCAGGGCTAAAAATATATGTAGACACTGCCTGATGAGAAGGGCCTTTTTATAAAGGGTTATTGCATTATTCTTGTCAGAGGAAGCTCTTCCCACATGTCTGACAGCCATTGAGGATTTGAAGCTTGAATGAGCTTGTGTGGTAGTTACCCTCCTGATTGATACTCTGGGGCTGAACTTTTGGTCCCACCAAACTGAAAACATAAATTGCCACAGTTTGAACCAAAAAGCAATGTATTCAGCAGGGGGCTTTAACATATATCACATAAGCTCTGTGGATTGGCCTAGAAGGAGCAATGTCCAAAACACATGCTCACCATCTGATTATACAAGTAGCCTCCACCACAAGAGTAAACAACAAGTGACAAGAGGATTGCCCTAAAGCTCTGTCATGCTGATTTAGCCATAAATTAGGCTTTATCTGAGCCCTATGTAAAATTAACAACTTATGTTGCAAAACTGAAAGCTTTGAGAGATAAAAATGAAGCCTCAATCTGCTAACACAAACAGGATAAATGGAATTGATTTGTAACAATGGCAATCAATTTTCAAAGGAAACATCTTTAGAGTCCACCTATTCTTTGTGACAGTTTTTCTACAATCAGAGGACTTTAATTTAAGCATCAATACCATATCAGAAGAAATATTTTTTGAAAAATAAAAATTAATTTTTTCCTTGATCCTTGAGCTTGCCTTCATATATGAAGCAGAGGATCAAAGGCTTTCAAAAGAGAGTTTTCAATCCCAAACAAGTAAGTGTATGAAAATTGGTTATACAAAAAAACCCAAAAAAACCCAAAAAAAACAACAACAACAAAAAAAAAAAAACCAAAAAAACCCAAAAACCCCCCCAAAAAACCCCCAAAAAACCCCCAAAAAACCCCCAAAAAACCAGCATCCTGTGTTTGTCTCAGTAACTATGGTTTACTGCTATAGGCTGGAACAATTCAGTGATTCAGTGAGGAACACTATTTACAGTGCATTATCTGAAATAAAATGTGATGCAAAAGCAGTCAAAAGAAGAGACAGCTAAGTGTGAAATTTCCTCTGTAGTCAGCCGCTGATCCACAGATGAGTCACTCAGAAAGGATCACTCAGGTTTCATCTCATCACCAGCTCTGAATCTTCTGAAACCTTTTCCAGAGATTCAATTTAGTCAGACGTGCTTCAGCCATCATGCCACCTTCAGCAGTGCTGCATAGGAGAATAGAGAGCAGAGTTTTTCTCTCCCCACTGCTTTTCTTTGTCATCTCTGCAGCGTGAGGACACTGGCTGTGCCAATTCCATGCTGCAAGAGCTCTTCTTTCCCCTACACCTGGAGCTATTTGGCTCACTGGATTCAACACACGGACAGAGCTGGACAGCAAGCCATAATGGGAGCATTGAAGCCAACAGACAGCTCAGCAGCAGCTGGTGGAGACCTCCTCAACACAGCAAGCCTTGGTGGTAGCATATCAGGAATAACTCAGAGAGAAGTACCCAAAGGCCTGGCACTGGAGAGGCACATCCAGAGCAGCAGCACCAAAATGGGGGTGGCTGTGCCAGTTTTGGCTTTTCAAACCCATAACCTCTGACAACGCAAATGCTTTCATTATGAAGAAGACTTACTGAGCATGAAGTTACTGCTTTGCAAAGCAGTTATCACATACAAAACCAACATACCCACATCTGTGCATTTTGTTGTCTAGAACATTTTTTTTACTAAAAACCTCCCTTGCTCTACAGTCCAATAGGAAAAGCAGGAAAAGCCCTTTTGCTACTGTAAGAGGAACATTTTAACCAAGCCTGCTAGCTTGCACTCCTGATTTCAGTTCTCTGATGTGCAAAAAATAGACTACAATGGTAGTATCTATGCTGGTTCTACTGGTTTTCATGGGCTAATACACTTCTGGGTGGAAATAATGCGGCATTTTCCCACTGCCTTCTCTTGTTCCCTTTGCCTGAGAGAAAGACACTGTCTCAGCAGCACTGCAAGTCTTGGGAACCATAAAAGAAAAGTCTGAACTCAGGGCATGAGCACCAGGCAATGTGTTGAGCCACTCTGCTAGTGCTGCCTCCCAACACAAGGGATTTCCACCACACCACCAGCTCCTCCTGACTCTGGCTGGACCTGATACAGCACTAAGTGGTTCTGTCACTACACTCACAAGTTACAGCATCTGATGTGGACAATAAATTGCATAATGTTTATTTTTTTATTTGGCTCAGTTGTTTTTTGATTTGTTTTGTTTTGTTTTCTTAGCACCCTGAGCTAGTATTCTTAATCAGTGGCGGGGAGCTCATGCACATGGTTCATAAACAAGCAAATTCAATTACTAAAACAAAACAGCAACAGAGCAACCCAAAATAGTAGTCAGAAATAAACTAATAATAACGCCTTCTTCCAGTTTTATATTTGAACATTTTTCAATCTCCTTTCCAGCACAGCTTACATTTGACAGTCATGAAATAGTGGTGATAAGCGCAAAGTGGGCTGCCTGCTTTTGGCATTCTCCTTTTCTTTAAAAATGTTGCTCAGCCCCAAAACACATGAGATTGGAAGTATTTTCCAGAATTAGAAACCTTCTCTTTCTGAATGGAATTACACTCCATGGAAGACTGAAGCCTCAGCAAAACCACAAAACCATTAATTTCATTGAACTAGCACAAAATAGTCTTCCTGTGTGTCTCTTACTGTCTTCCTGAGTCTTCCTGAGCCGCCCTTACTGTGCAGTATTGGGGTACACTGCGTGAGCCTGTCCCAGAACATCCAGCACCAGAGTCCCAACTCTAAAGCAAGAAGCAAGCAAGTGTTATTTCCATCAGATTCAATGATTTTCAAGAGCCACCAAAGGAGAGACTGGAAGTTAATCA
>NW_005054342.1:5622895-5648326 GCF_000277835.1 Geospiza fortis | reverse complement strand
CTCTTTCCTATCTCTGAAATGGTCAGAACCAAGGCTGCAGAGCATTCAGGTACTGTCTTGCATAGAAAGTATGCTAAGAACTCTTGCATGACTCCAGTCCTGCTGCATCCATGGTATCTGTATAGCATGGTAAATGGTGGACATGATCCAGAAGATAAGACATTTTCCTGCTTCAAGGCTGTGGTATCTCGAAGCCATGGAAAACTTTGTCCAAAGTAGATCTGTTAGATGTATTTTCTCTGAGATGCACATCTTGAAATCCATGGGACTTCTTGCCTGTTCTGATCAGTTTCCTATGCTTCACATTTGCCAGTGTTTCTCAAATGAGAAATTTGACATCCTACATCCAATGAATCTTCTATCCATGTTTTTTTTTCAAAGGAAGATTTCTGATTAGCTCTACCTAATGTTTCTGTGTTTCAGTTGCATGCTGGCACTGCTTCTCTGAAGGCACTGAATCCAGAAACTGAAACAGAGCTCTGCTGAATTCCCTAGCTGAGGCCTGGGGACAAAATGTTTTCTACACAGAAAGGGACCACACCATATTATTTATCCTCTGTTATTTGAACAGCAAATATTCACAGTAAATATGAGTATATATGATTCTACAATGCATACAGAGTTCCCTTTCACACCTGGGACTCCGAGGGACAAAGTAACACACTCTTCTTTAAACTCTGGTACACTGAATTTGTATCCTTATTTGACAGAACCATGGAATCATTTTGGTTAAGAAGTCCCCTAAGGTCACTGAGTTCATCTGTTAACCCAGAACCATGTTCACCAATGAAGCTTGTCCCCACATGCCACATCCACATGAATTTTGAACTCTTCCAGTGATGGTGATTCCAATGCCTGACTTCCTTTTCTCTGAATAAATGTTTCCTAATATAGAATCTAATCCTCCCCTAATGCAACTTGAGGCCACTTCCTCTCATTCTGTCACTTGCTACATGGGAGAAGAGACCAACCCCTACCGCGCCACAACCATGTCTCCAAGTGCCACATCTGAACATCTTTTAAATATCTCCAGGGATAGTGATTCAACCACTTCCCTGGGCAGCCTATTCCAATGTTTGACAACCCTTGCTGTGAAGAAATTTTTCATTCATGCACGGTTGCTATTAAACCAGCAGAAAAAGCAGAACAGTTCATTATATTTGCTTGGGATGCTTCAGAAACAAAAGACAAGGTTATAAGTCAAAAGCCAGGGAAAAAAAAAAAAGATTGCTATATGGTATGAGCAGATTCAGGATATAAAAATGGCATGAACTGGGTATAAAAATATACATTTTCATTAGTTAAGGTACTTATGAATATTTTTAAAATGTAGATAAATTGATCTCAAGATAGAAGAACTGTCAGGCATGGGGTAGTATTGGACCCATTAACAAGTCTTGTACTGAATTATGTAAATCATTTAAATGGATGAGATACACCAGATGGTTTCCAGCAGGAGAATTAAACCTTAGTGCATACATCTGCATTACCTGCTTGCAGTTAAAATCTTCTCCATGGCCTTCAATTCAGATACCCTTTTATTTCCCCATCTGTATTTTCTTATTATTATGACTATTTATTTTTCCAGTAAAGGGAATTTCTTTGTCCTGATATCTTAGTTCTAAGCAGAGCTGCCAACTGTGATGAGAATCTGGTTTCATAATACAGTGGAAAAAATATGTTTACTGGTTCAGAATTGTTTCACATATAGGAGTGCTGATAATTAGGTGTAGTTCTGCATTACATTTACTATAGCAGACAAAATCATTAGGATAAACAAATATAGCCTGAAATTACTTTTATGATACCGGTTTTGATAAACAGGTAGTAGTTTTGTCACTGTGAATTCTTCTAATTTATAGCTGATAGAAAAAAACCCAGTCTTACTCAATTGAACTGAATGAAAAAGCCTCATTGGGAGCATTTTAGTAAAAAAAAAAAAGAAAGATGTTCTATTCAAATGGACATGGCTTGTTAATGTCAGATACTGCTGAATACCTTGAATTTTTCTCCCAAAGATTAAAAAATGAGGTATTCACTGGACAAAGTAATACTCCAGGCAAGGAAATAGACTGGAGGATAATCAGCATAGACCTTGCCAATACCATGCTTCAGAAATCAATCTGAAAGTTTCTCTAGGACTTACACTTTCCTGCTGGTTTTTAACAGCAGCAGATGACAATGCCACACACAGCATTGAACTATGCTGGTCAGTTAATTAGCATGGCAGAACTAATCCTTCTTTATCTGTTCTCTCCCATGGTAAATGCATCTCCTCTAAGTGAAGTGAGAAAAGGTGTGCTCAGATCCTGGATTATATCACACGGGAAATGTACATATGTACTTAAAATCACACTTCAATTATATTTGATTTAGACAAATAAATGCCTTTGTAGATCTGAGCCTTTATTTTCAAGCTAGCTTCCCTCCCACTGTCTTCTTCTTACACTTACTTGTCACACAGATCATACTCCCTTCCACATCTGTATGCCTACATATAGTCTTCTATGTCAGTTCCTGAAAATGAAAATGGCCAAGTTTGTCCACAAAAAGATGTGGTTGGTTGTCACCAAATGGTTTCTTTTCGGGGTTCTTTCATACTGATGGTCTTTGCAATGTAAAAATAGAATATATATAAATTCAAGAAACCTACCCGACTGCCTTCAAACCTTGAGCGATCATTGTTTGCCTTTGTTGTTTTTTCTGCAAGTTTCTTCTGCCTTTGAGGGCCTTTTCCAAAGAAAATATAGTTGACAAAGGCGTATTCAAGTAAGGCCAAGAAGACAAACACAAAGCAGCCCATGAGATACATGTCAATGGCTTTAACATATGGAATTTTAGGCAGAGTCTCTCGCAGGTGAGTGTTGATTGTTGTCATGGTCAGCACAGTCGTAATTCCTACACAAAGAAAAAAGATCGCATATCTTACAACTCCAAGTTTTCAGTTTTATTTTCCTTCTTGGCAAACATCCCTTGTCAGTGGGAAGAAACTCAAAAATTTGTAAAAGATGTCTTGCAGATGACATCACTGCAAAAAAAGAGCAAAATTAAAACTTGATACATTATTATTCTGTTATAATTATTTCCTTCCTATGAGTGGGGGAACAGCTAACAAGGGGATCTGGCACCACTGCCATGAGTTAATGTAGCTTCATGGAAGCCAAGTGTAGCTGTATTGAAAATCTCTTCCATGGAGACCAAACTGATGTGCAACAAGAACAGTGTTCACACAGATGGTGAAAGACTTCTCCCACAGTTTGAAATTCCTAAGAGTCAGGCAGTTTGTTGATGTCAGTCTTGTAGGGTCTCCCTGTGGTAGATGGGGAGAGACAGGTACTTTTCTAGAGCAGTTCATCCCATCTAGATTAGATACCTATTTCAGGAAAGGACAATCTATAAGTGGAATTTGAGATGACTAATTTGAAGCAGTGGGCTAGTTACATAGAAACAAATGAGGTGAGCAATGAGAGATAGATAGGTATGTGAATTTTTGGAAGAAAGAAGGAGGGAGAGCAGTATTTTTATAGCAACAAACTGGATACTAATAAAATATCTACAAAATAACTATATCAACCTTATGTCAAGGTATTTATCTAGGGACGGACACAGCACCTGAAAATATACTACAGAGCACTGTTATGAAAATCTGGACAGAAAAGCAAATTTATTGTCAGTCTGCCTGACTTCACCATAAACTGCAGGATCTGTATCTCCACTGGAAATTCTATGGGAATTGCAAATCACAGGTTGCTGAAAACACTGATTTGTGGAATAAGTATCATTTCAAGGCAAGTCATTCTATTAGTTCTCCTCCATTACTATTTTCTTTGATTCCATAATTATACCATCAGTTTACATGTAGTCACTAAAATACAGACAGAACAAAAATAAAGGACGAAATAAAATAGTTGCCATATAATAAGGCACAGCTTCTTTTACCTGAAGAGACAGAAATAAAGACAATATAACTCAAAACCAAGCCATCAGTGTAAGCAGTGCCACTCCAGGGAACTGTAGTAATACCCTATGAGATTGTATAACAGATATTTTTGATATTTAGTGGGTGAGTGTCATGCAGTTTTCAGTGTTTTTTCCTCTAAACTGTGAAACAAGTGTGCATTGATGCCAGACATCTGGTGATCCAGAAGATTAGGCACACTGAATAGAAAGGTAGCTATCACTAACCAAAGGGAAATACATTCCCTGGGAGATCCTGAAATCCTGTGGCCAAATGTCCTTCTGAAGCTCAAGAATTTATTTTAAATCACAGCTGGAGAAGAAGCTGACACTCCCTTAAGACAAAAAAAATAAGATAATCTTGTGATTATAGTCCTTCCCACAAGGGAGGACTCCAGAGATTACTCTTCTCCTCAAAGCGCTGAATTTAGGAACTTCTAGGGCTGACTAGCAGAAAGTTGAGAGCAGAATTGATAGGTCTGAATATTTCTCTTGAGATCAGCCCTAAATCATTGTCCATCCGCACTGTCCATAGCACATAGTCTCTGAATGAGCTGCCTTGGCTCTGCACCTTGGCTTCACTCCGGAGGCAACTACTTGGTTCAGTGCAGCAAGGGATGCGGCACAGGGGCAAAACATGGAAGTGAAGGAATAGAATCAGGCTCTTGCAGAGGAATAGCGGCTTCTGGCAGGGGTTGAGTAAAAGTTTGTGTCCCAAGAATTGCACTGGGAATGCTTCCTTGAACAAATACTTCTTTGTACTGCGCTTTTCAGCCAGTCATACAGGTCCAAAGGTGCTATATTGCCTTTGAGATTTTATAGCAGTTCACATTAGGATGCCATGTAAGTTCACAGACACTACATAACAGGGAGCAGCTGTTGCCTCCCCTGGAGGCAGGAACGCCCTGCAGAGAGACCTTGACAAATTAGAGGACTGGGCAGGCAATCACCAACCATGTGGAATTCAATGAGGGGAAATGCTCGATTCTGCACCTGGGATGGGGCAAACCTCAGCGTACAGACAGACTGGGGAACAAAAGGCTGGAGAGCAGTGCTGCAGAAAGTGCTGGGGGTCCTGGTGGATGGCAGCTTGAACATGAGCCAGCAGTGCCCTGGCAGCCAGGAGGGCCAAGCGTGTCCTGGGGAGCATCAGACACAGCATCACCAACTGGGCAAGGGAAGGGATTGTCCCACTCTGCTCTGCACTGGGGTGGCCTCACCTTGAATATTGTGTGCAGTTTTGGACACCACACTGTAAAAAAGATATTGAACTATTAGAAAAGTGTCCAGTGGAGGGCAACGAGGATGGTGAAAGGTCGTGAGGGGAAGCTGTATGAGGAGCAAGTTAAGTCACTCGGTCTGTTCAGCCTGGAGACCCCATTGCAGTCTACAGCTTCTTCATGAGGGGAAGAGGAGGGACAGGCACTGATCTGTGGTGACCAGTGACAGGACCCAAAGGAATGGCCTGAAGTTGTGTCAGGGGAGGTTTAGGTTGGATATTAGAAAAAGGCTGTTCACCCAAAGGGTGATTGGGCACTGGAACAGCTCCCCAGGGCAGTGGTCACAGCACCAAGCCTGACAGAGTTCAATAAGCATTTGCACAATCCTCTTGAGCCCATGGTGTGACTCTTGGACATGGTCCTGTGCAGGGACAGGAGTTGGACTCCTGTGGGTCCCTCGTGGGACCTTTCAACTCATCATTTTCTGTGATTCTGTGGTACCAGCTTAAGACTAATAAGAGGGGGTATACAAAGGAACATAGGATTAGACCCATGATACTGAACTTTATTATACAAACGCCACTGACATAATCACCAAGGCACTAATTGTTTTCTGAGAAGAAACTATTAGATGAATTTTTGTCCTCTCAAAAGGACTTTTTACCAATTGGAAATAGAACATCTGGTCTCCTGAGCTTGCCTTGTACTCTATGATTTTTGCTCTGATATTTGTTTTACAGTACTTGATGAACTTTTCCTACACAGAAATGGGTCACATGAGACAGTCTTGCTCCTTAAACAAGGAAAAATCTCATTAACCTGTAACAGAAGGGCATGGAATGTCACTGGGTATGGTAACTTCTGTCTAACCATCTGTTCTCTGCAGTCCTGGCCAGTATGTATCTAATGGTGATGGTTGTGTTTGAATGCAGCATCACTTGGTCCACCTGGGTGGATCTCTGCTATCCAGTAGCTCATTTATGAACACATCAGAGGTGTTTGGGCTTTATGCCCCACTTCCTATTAAGCTACTACTTAGCTACAAGCTGCTAAACAAGCCCTGGCTGCTGAATGGTAATGCCAGACTGTGTCATGCCCATACGCACCAGCTAACCCACAGGATATGCAGAATTACTGCACAGTAACTGCAGTTAATCTACAGTGTCTCCAGCTACCCAAATTCAAATGCTGGATAATATGTTGCACAAAGGTGGCTAGCCTGCCTGCTTTGGTATGTGGGACCTTGGGAGACATGGGGTAAGGAAAAAGGAAATCACAGGGACACGGGTTGGAGTCTGGGTTTGCTGTGGTACATTACAGAAAATAAAGGGAAATAGGGAGTGTGTTCCTGTTTTAAGAAAATAAGAGAATACAGCAGGCAGATAGCACAGATTTAGCGACAAGTTTTGGGTAATGGGGATGTGACAGGGTACGTGTAATTGAGAAGCACAGGGTTGAAGACAGAATTTGGGACAAGATGAGAGGCAGAAGTATTTGTAAGGATTTATAGATCCATTTAATCTTCCTTAGGTGTAGCTATCCCTGAGTATGCTTCTGTAAAGGATGAAATATTTGCTGTGAGATATTGCCATAGAATCTGTCCTGGTCCTGGCCAGGACAGGGTTAATTTCTGCAGTAGCCAGGAGGGGGCATGCCTAGGAACCAAAGGTTATTCTATATCATCTCACATCATAGCCAGAGGTTGCTGGAAGGGAGTCTTTCCCTGGGAGGAAGGTTTCTCTTCAGGCTGGGGCAAGGGTGGCCACCACTGAGTCACAAGTTGCACAATGAGCATTTTTGCTTGGGAACCACTCTCTTTTGTACAGTTTTGTTATTAGTGTGTTGCTGATCCTGCTCTTTTTCGTGTCTCATTGCTGTTTCCAGTAAATTGTTCTTACCTTATCTTTGCCTTTTGTGCCTCCAGTTCTCTCCAGCCACCCGCAGGGGGAAGAGGGACAGGGGAATAAAGCGGCAGTGTGGTTTTAAAAGGACCACTAAAATGGAGAATATCCTAACCCTAATCCTAATCCTAATCTTAAACTATGACAGAATCACAGAATGGTTTGGCTTGGAAGGGACCTTAAACACCATCTAAGTTTGCTGCCATGTGCAGTTCAAGTTGCTTGAAGACACATCTAACTTGGCCTTCAACATTTCAAGGGATAGGGAATCCACAACTCCTATGGGCAACCTATTCCAGCGCCTCACCATCCTTACAATCAAGAATCTCTTCTTAATTTAAATCTATTCTCTGTCATTTTGAAGCCATTCCTCCTTGTCCTGTCACTACATGCCCTTGTATGAAGCCCCTTTCCAATGCTCCTGTAGGCCCCTTTTGGGTACTGGAAGGTGCTGTAAGATTTGGCTGAAAAAAACTAAGTCTCTTGGCTTGCCTTGAGAGAGGTGCTCCAGTCCTAGATCACCTTCATGACCTTTCTCTTGACTCACTCCAACAGGTCCATGACCTTCTTATGTTGGAGACCCCAAACCCAGATCCAGTATTCCAGCTGGGGTGTCATGAGAGCAGTCAAGGAGAAGAATCACCTCCCTCACCCTGCTGGCCACACTGGTTTTGGTGCAGCCCAGACACAGCTGGCTTTCTGGACTGCAAGTGCACATTGCTGGGTCATGTTGAGCTCCTTGGCAACCAACACCCCAAGTCCTTCTCCTCAGGGCCGTTTCTCAATCCATTCTCTACCCAGCCTGCACTTGTGCTTGGGATTGCCTGACCCACATACAGGATCCTGCACTTGGCCTTGTTGAACTTCATAGGATTCATGCAGGTTCACCTCTCAAGGTTTTTCTGGATGGCATCCCTTCCCTCCAATGTGTCAACTGCACAATTTTCTAGCGAACTTCCCTTATTTAAAGGATACCTTGATCTGAAAAGTTCTTGGGCAGGAATCACATACCTGTACCAAATCCATGTTTTTCTGTCATGAGGTAAATGACACTTTAAGCTGTCATAAACATGCACTTAACACGCCATGTACTCTGAGGGTTGGGTGGCATGGCATGGTCCATAGCTAATGTGCCCCTGCATGCTGAACTGTTTCTGCCAGTGTCAGTTAAAGCTGAGGTCCTCTCCTAGGACTTCAGGAGGAGGCTTGGAGCCACATTTGTCCTCCCACACTGAGCTGGACTAAAGCCCACACTCAAGTATGATTGTGGAACTGGTTTCTTAGATGAAATTACAACAGCATTAACTTGATGAGAACAAGTCTGGGACCTGTATGAGCAGCTCATGTCGGAGATTTAGTGGTTACACTCTTGCATGAAGGGGGAAACATCACTTTTGAGGCAATGCTGGATGACATGATTTTGACGCAAATTATTTTGGAATTTCAAAACACTGACATCATGTTGTAGTTTTTAACAACCTCTGAAGGCTACATTAAATCTGACATTTTAATGTCCCACTCATTTTTAGCACATACCAAGGGCAACTCTTGCTGCTGATGCATCATAATTGATCCAGAATGACACCCATGATAAAATGGTAATCAGTATGGAGGGCATATAGGTTTGAAGAATAAAGTAGCCAATATTTCTCTTCAACCTGAAGCTCAATGAAAGTCTTGGATAGGCACCTGAGAAAAGAGAGAGGAAAACAGTGTTATTTATAATGAAGGAAAGACACTTGTAGATAGCTGCCTTCAGTTTCTACACGTTCTGTGGGGTAATATGACATCTGCAGAACAGTAGGGATGACACCTTCACTGTGTTACTCATCTGTATTAAAAGAAACCTTGCAGTGAATACAGTGATAGCCAAGTAATTTGTATTTGGGAAGAAAAAGAGAGACAGTGAATTACTTTAGACTATTGAACAGATAGGTGAGCACCGGTTAGTTTTTACAAACAATTGCTTAGGTGTCCAAGTAAAATGCTTATCCAAGTACACAGTTTTCTGTACAGAATTTATATTGAGAGAATACGTAATAGTTTTTTCCTTTACAATGAGGAGTTGTTCAAGAGATGAAACTTCTTAATTACATCTGAACCATCTGAACTATGAGAAACATGCAGCCTGTGGTGTCAAAAATAAATTGTAATGAATTCCACTACAGAAAAAGCCTTCAGACTAGATCCTCTAATGTCAATTATAACCAGACCAAATTTTTCTTCCAAACATATTTTAAACAAAAAAAATTTGAATTTTGTGTGCATATATATAGTTCATGAACAGTTACAAACAGAAAATTAATAATGGAAAGAATTAATAACCTCAACACCAACTTAATTTCAAATTGGCACTAATCTTACTGAATACATTTTAGACATATATATATATATATTCAGATGAATATATTTAGAAATCTCAAATTGTTAAAAATAATTGTGACTTTTTTCACCAACTGCAAAGACGATTAAATCTGAGTAGAGCTGTATAAGTAAAAGGTAGTCATTCACACATTAGCTCCATGATTTCAGTGTTCACAGTACCAGTCCTAGATATACTTTTAACAGCTCATCTAAAAGATTTAGTCAACATACTAAAAAAAAATTCAGCACATACCAAGAGCCCAACCAGATATTAGAACACTTCCCACCCATTCTAGTGCAAATACGTAAAAACTATGAAAGATTACATCTAGAGAAAAAATGAAAAATTAAAAACTTCCCTTACAATTATATTCATGTGTTTGCATATGAGCTTAAGGAACTAGATTTGCCCATATAGACATGAATGATGGATTTCCTAAGAAAGAAAGGGAAAGAAGGAAGTGAAAACTGCAGATTTCTCTCCATCACACTCCTGATAGTTTGTTATGCTTTGAGTCATACAACAAAAAAATGCCACACCATTTCCAGGAAGCAGGAGCATCAAGGCAATATCAAACTTGTGCAAATATCTCTAACTGTTGTATCAAACAATCTCAGAACAACTATCACCAGGAAAAGAAATATCTGGTACATATATCTGGTTGGTGTGATTACTTCAATCAGTAGCATTTTTTTCAGAATTAAATGCCTTTTAGTTTCACCAATAGAAGTATATTGGTGGAATCAGAAGGATGTATTTCAGCCTGATTAGACCAAGGTTTTCTGCTGTCTGGAGCAGTTGACACAATTTTCAGCAAGCAAACATCTATATGCAGCTTGCTTAACATCTTCATTTTCAGAGAAACAATCTTTCATTTCAAAAGACAAGTTTTCTCATTGAATCCAGCCCTGCTTTTTTTTTTTTTTTTTTGCAAAGCTTAACATTTTCATTTGGATTTTTATGAAAATGTTTCTGTGGTCTTGTGTCTGCAGATTATATAAACAAAACAGGAGACCATAATGGAATATATAAACTGTGCTGTCATGAAATACATCAAAAATGCAGCAGACCTGATCACCTTTCTGCAATAAGAGTAGAACATCAGACAGAAATCTTTATCAAGCTCTGTTGAGAAAAATTATTTCATATAATGCACTACCCACCCAAAGGGATTCTCTATAAATGTGTATAAAACTTTCAAAAGCCCTGTCCAGGTCTGGATATCTGTGGAATATTACTGATAGAGGTGACAACTGAAATACTGATTCTTTGATTAAATAATATGAAGGATTAATTCAATAAAGTTCAGTAGAACTGAATCACTGAATCAAAGTCAATTCTTGGTTTGCTCCAGAGCCAAGGACCCCGAATGCACTAGGCAAATTGAGAGAAAGAAGAGAGAACTTCACCATTGATAAAGCACAGGAAATGGTGTGGGTGAAACTGATGTGTATCAACAGGTGAGAGAATAGTATGTCACATATGTTATTAATGTTCAGTAATGAAATCCCAAACTGAGAAACCATATAACAGAGTGAGCTTTAGACATGTATCTTGAATGCCTCACCTGCGACCATAAACCATTACCTCAGCACCATTTCTGTCTAATTAGGTAAGGTAATTACTGAAATTAGTGAGATCTGGCCTTAAAGGGGGACTTCCCAGAGAGCTGACCTCAAGACCAGAGACACCAACCTAAGTATGCTTGAAGCACCAGGTTTTTGTTCTGAAATTAGAACCCCAAGAACCATGTCTAGGGCCAGGGCTGTCTGTGCCTTTTGTCTTCCTGCTTTAGAGTTGGAGTTGACTGTAACAGAGATTCAGTTGCTAATCTGATACCGCCCTGACCCTTTTGAGATGCCCTGTGACATCTCTCAGACACCAGCATGCAGCTGATAGATATGATTTACCCCCCTATATCTTTTTGATCAGCATGTGGATACCATGAAGGCTGCTGTGTGCCCTCTCAAATAGCAGTTGAATAAGCAACTCACTTGAGTTGCTTACACATGAGCTTGGTTGTGCTTACACATAAGCTCCAGTTCATCCAGTCAATCTAGCAAATGAAACCTAGAGAATTATCCACCACCTCCTAAAATGGACTCCTGTACATGCACTGAATTTGTTTCCAGACTCCACCAACTGCATGGACTGTATTCTGACCAACTCAGACGCCTGCTTCAAATGTAGACACTGAAATTATATTCCCCATAAATCAGAACAAGATGAATCCACACCCTGCAAGTCTCAGGGTAGATTTTTATGGTGTGAGGCTGCTGGGCAATATAAACAAAAGTTTTGCTGACAAAAGAAGTTTGATGCTTACTGCAGTTGACACGTATAGTAGAGTATAGACTTCGTTAAGATCAGGTTGAACTGGAAACATGAACTGGTAGCCTCATTTTTTATCATACTACATAACCAGGGTTCTCCTTTAGGTACCTCTCCCTGAGACTGTGAGTTTATATTACTTTCAACTGAATTGCTTTCATGTCTTCAAAAATTATCTACTGACCCTGCATTCAGCCTGCCCTCTCTGCTGCAGTATCTTACCTCCAGCAAACAGGCCACAGGAGTCTGTAGAAAAAGCCTATTAAAAGAAGGACCCCTCCTTATTTCCTGTAGTTAATTCCCCCTCTTTGTCTGATTGGCTAAAGCTCTGTGAAAAGGATGGGTCCTAACCTTCATGGAGCAAGAACTGTAAGTCCAGATCTTTATTTATCTAGAAAGATCCATTCTGTGGATTACTTATTTAATATAAGTTGACTTCTGGGTAAGCTCAACAATTACATTGTTACTTGTCTGATTATGACTGCATAATGATTTGTCAATTAAGGCTCAGTACATTTAGAGATTAATTGCCAGGAAATTCTAGTTGTTAAGTTTCCATAAAAAACTTCTGTTTTTTTTCCTTTTAACCTTGTTTTGCCTTGTTATCCTTCCTGCCATCTCATTTAACAGGTTGATGTATATGGGCTAATTTAAATACTACAGGAATAACAGAATTTTGCCAGAAGTATTTCAATCTAACAGTATTGGGAATGAAAGCATGAAAATAAATACTTAATCAATACTTGAGCCCCAAATGTTCCTTTTTCACAGTTTTGGGCACTTGATAAAAAGAGATTACTTGTTTCTGTTCCAATTTCATTAAAAGTTAGCAAGCTGAAATATCTGGCTTCAAGGCTAAATTAGTCTCTTGCTGTTTTATCCAAGTATGAAACAAGATAACAGAGTTGGTCAGTTACAGAATTTTTCTTTTAATATGTTCTTCTGGGAAGGTTCTTTGGCTAATTGGAAATGTACTTTACATACTGATCTTTCAGAATACAGCAAATATTTCATTTTCAAATCTTTTAAGACTACCCTGCTCTTACCAACAGGTTGCTAATATGGCTTTGACTGCTATGTGACTTAAAGCTTTTAGGCGGTGTTTTACATATCCCCATTCCTGTTCACTATCCAAGCATTTTGGGATAACAAACATTTAGGAGGCAGATTCAGGTAACAGACTTAGCACATACAGGTGTTTGAATGCAGGTATTTGCTCATGCATGGAGCATGAGCTGTTAGTGGAAACCATGGAGATCTAGACCTAGAGCCATCTGATTCTAAGGGTGTGATTTAACTGTCTATACAGAGGTGTCTAAAGCCATTTGAGATGTGATAGGCTAAAGAAGAGCAGAACAGAACACTACTTAAGCAATCAATACTGAAGCAGTAGCTGGTGAACATAAAACACAAAGCTGTAAGATGCCAGAACAGCAGCCTAACTGCTAACCAGGACCTTCTACAGCAGCTCAAGAAGCAGCAGATTGTTATGTTTAGGCAACTGAAGAATGTCTTAAAACATTCATTTGAGAAAACAGAGGTGTTCAAGAGCTGAATAGCTCTTTAGGCTTCACTGACAGCACTGACTGGATAGCATTTGACTGTGGGCTTCATTCAGTTGCTGACATATGGGCATCCAGTGCCATTTAAATATTATGGTATCCTGTACAGCCTTCAGCTGGTGTGAGAAGGATAGTCAAACCAGGTATTTCTTCTTCATAGCAATTAAAAAATCATGAATAAAGGGAAAAGACTATTCTACATGGCTTTGCAGGTACTTTCTAGACACCTGAAGGTTTTATCCAATTCCCAATCAAGCGTTCTCCTTTTTTTAAACTACATGACAATACTTGTTTCTCCATTAATCTCAGTTATGCCATTTGCCAGATTTTCACTCACGCTTACTTATTTTCCATAAACCCTTTTCTATTGTGCCATTACTGTCTTCAAGAGTGCTACCCTTGACCAAATATACAAAGCTTAAGCATTATCAATGTAAATCAGACTTCTTTTTATTATGAGATTTGTGGTTTTGTTTGTTTCTTTTCTTTTTCTCCCAAAAAAGATCTTATTGGCTCATGTTCAGTTTGAGATCAACAACAACCCCCATATTTCTACGCACAGAACCCTGACATAACCTGGCATTCTCTATCTTTAATTTGGACAGGAATAATTAGTTGCACAGATGCTGTATTTTGAACTTGTCTGTATTGAATTTTTGTCAGATACTTTTTTTTCAAATACTTTTTTCAGATACTTTTTTTGCTATTTTGGCAAGATAAATTTTAGCTTCCATTCTATACTTCAACAGGTATGCAGTTCCTCCAGCATTCTTGCAGCTCCACCCAGATTTCTGTCATTATTGATGAGGGCTTTGCCATGCTTATCATTGCTTCTCAGTAGTAACTATGGGAACAGATTTTTTTCCTTTGCCTAAGTTACACAAGATTATACAGCACACTTTCTCTTGAAGGATAGGAGAAAAAACTAATCCAAAAGCTGTTTATGGCATGACTCTGAAGTAGAAACTGGCCCTAATTACGAAGACTGTAAAAAACTCTTGAGAAGAAACTTGAAAAGTGTCTGCTGACTTTATGTATCCGAGCTGCTGGCCTCCTTTAGATTTAGATTTGAACGTGGTTTTGAGAAACAAATGTGATTTTTCCCTGCATGGAAATACTTGTCACAAAATGTCATAATTAATCAAGCATTTTTATAATGTCCTGTATCAAAGCAATAGTAAATTCAGTATTGTGTCTTCATCAGTGAAAAAAAAATTAAATGTTTCAGAAAATGGCACAAGAAACATGCTGTTCTCTGTGAGTCCCTACTGCCAAGTTGCCTTAAACCCTGAAGCATGAGACTTTTTTATTCCTTTCACTCGTTTTTTTTTTTTAAGAAAGATCCATTAATATTCTGAACATTTGGTCAGTCACAGAAATATGTACTCCTAGTTTTTTTAGTCTCTCTTGTATTGGTAACATATCTCTTTGGATTTCTTGTTTTCCTGATTTTTTACAAATCTCTCATCTCTACATTACTAAGTCATGCATCTAGTGAAATATTTCATACTGAACTAAAAGGTGGCCTTGGACTGTCATAAAAGTCACTGCACAAATAAGTTCTCTGTATTCTCATTGTTGTCTAAACCAGCCTTCCTACAAAAGCATATCCAGTCCTGTGGAGGGCAGGTAAGCCCTGGCTGCCAAAGGTGACAGTAGCTGCAGGACAGAAGGATATAGGATTAGAGCAACTGATTCTCTATATAAAAAAATCTTCCATTCACAATGGTAAACGAGAACAGCAGCAGCTGGCAAACCCCCTCATACTAATTTCAATCCCAGCAATATTTACATTTTGTTCTGAAATACAACTTGTGTTTCTGTGTACTTTGAAACAGATGCTGTGTCCAAAGAGTGGGTGAAGTGATGCTTACAAACATGATTCAGCTGTGCTTCATTTGTTCTGGTGTGCTGAGACAGATGGAACAGCACACTCCTGTGGTCTGAACAGCACTGAAAATCTGAAGGCCCCAATAATGAACAAAGTAATGGCCCCACATGGGCTGATGGCTTTCTGTGTTGCTTTGATTTTGTCACACATATTCCTATTTTGGTGTCTAGCACAAAATATGTAAGCCAACCTTGCACTTTGTAATCTAAAGACATCCAGTACTGTGAGTTGCTACTAGCTTTTATTCTATCTTCAAGGAAACAAGCAGGGATTGAATTTTAACACTTTAACACTTTACAAATGCTCTGGATGGCTGTATATAAAGTATTGTATATCTATCAGTGCAAATCAAGAGACATTGCATTCACTATATAACAACAAAACAAACATGCACTGAAAAGTTGCAAGGAGGTGTTTATAAAATTGGTGGCTTTTTGACCTAGCATGCCAAAACACATTTATGAATGATCAGCTACCCTGTAGGTTACATTTAAACTCATGATTCAGAGGTGAATGACTTAACACTTATTTAGATCATAGATATTTAGGTGTCTAGTTAAGTATCACACACATACACAAAAAATAAAAATAAACAAGGAGGCAAAGAATCTCAAAATTGTTTGGATTGGAAGGGATCTTAAAGACTACATAGTTACAACTCCAGTGCCATAGGCACGGACACTTTTGACTAGACCAGGCTATTCAAAGCCCCATCCAGCCTGGCCTTCAACACTTCCAGGGATGGAGCATCTACAACTTCTCTAGGCAAACTACTGCCTCACCACTGTTACAGTAAAGAATTTCTTCCTGTATCTAATCTAAATATACCCTCTTTCAGTATGAAGCCATTTGCCCTTGTGCTATCTCTTCTCCAGGCTTATCCCCAACTCTCTCAGCCTGTTTTCATTGGAGAGGTGCTCCAGCCCCTGATCATCTTTGTGGCCCTCCTCAGGACTTATTCCAACAGGTTCACGTCCTTCTTGTGTTGGAGGCCCCACAGCTGAATCCAGTACTGAATGCCAGTCTGGAATTTTCATGGGCTCCTACCTCCAGGCTTTGTCAAGTAATTTCTTTACCCAAACATGCAACACAGGCTACATATTGTGACTGGTAAGAATAGGTAATTATTATTAACAAAACAGTAATTTCATGCACAAGAAAATGAAACACTAAATGGGCAAATGGCAATACTTGCCTGTGGCAAAGACAACATTCTTTGACACCAGTCTGTATTCCACGATGGAGAACTGAGGAAGTTCAATCCTCTCCACACCAGTGACTGCGTTGTCTCCACCTCTCCAGTAGAACTCTATGTCATCAGTTGTGTAGCCATCTGCAGGCAAAGCAAGAGAGTCAGAAATAACAGCAGACTCAAACATAGCTTCAAACATGCAGCTTGTCATTTGTGACAACAAAAAGATTTGGTACAGCTGCAGAGCTGTATGGTATTTTGCCTGTGGGAAGGTCTCCCAAATCGCTACACCATTACAGTCTGCCTGGGAATTTTAGGCAAAATACTCAGCTTTCTTTTTATTTTACCTTTTTTTTTTATCACTCATGTATTATTCACTAATGGTCACAGTGAGAAGAAAACACTATCCAAAATTTAGGGTATCAAATGCATTTAGCACTGAAACTAAATGTATATTTACACTGATAATCACCAGAAGAAGGTTGATTATTCAATGAACACAGAGAAACATAGCTAGGGCAGACCTTTTCCACTCATAGTAAACTGTGAGTTGCATCATTTCCATAGCTTCCACTAGTGGAGGGCAACAGCTGAATGTGGAATATATACTGGTATTTTTTGTATATGGCCCACATTTTCCAGCCAGTAGCAGAAATGGACCAGATACTTCTGAAGAGCAAATATACATCTGAATATTGCAATCCTAGGACATGACTAGGTGAAAAAGAGAATGCTGTTCTTTTTGTACACAATTTCAAATCATAAATGGGGTCAGTCTGAAATCCCATGGTAGGTCCTGCACCAAGATGATCCATACCTAATAAAGCATACTGAAAGGAAAGTGCATCACAGTGCTTGCTCTCTTGAAAATAAATCTGATAAAAATACAAATATTCATCCCTCGTGTTGAAGATAAGCATCCAGTCACTACCTCTGCCAAGTGAGGCAGGAATACTAAATGACTTCATTCTGTCCTCACTTCATTTTTCTAGGATGTATTCATCTATGTAGAAATGGATGACTCCTTATATCTTTTAATAATTCAAATAAACAGACAAACAAAAAATCCAAATGGTGACAATTACATGATTCAAATACTGTTTATAGACACATGTATAAATATTACACAGTTCTATAAAACAACAAAAAAAACCCCAACTCTATCCAAATTAGATTTTACATGCATTTTCTTAGGTACGTACAGCTTTCTATTTCCAGAGTACAGTTTTGTTCATCTAATGGGTATCTTCTCAAGTCCATCATACATGCTGCAGTGGTTGTGATTCTGAAATATAAGCATCAAACAGTTTTACCATAAAGCCAGTAATCCAGGTTTTGGGTGATGGGGTTGTTCCTCTTCCAAAGTGAAGACCCTCTGAAGAATAGCTTACAATACCTGAGAATCTGGTCCATATTTTTACATTGAGCAGCAGCCTAATAGAGCAGCAATTACACTGACTTTCAGTGGAACAACTGGCTGTGAATTACCCTTATGCAACCAGCCCCTTTGGGGTTCAATGGACCTATCCTCATATGCAAATATTACATGAACATTTGCTGAGATTAAAAGATACAACTTTATAACAGAAACCATGAAGTGAAAATAGTCTGCTACAAATGTCAAAATGATTGCAGCTGCATGAATAACTGATTTCTTGGTTTTGTGGCAGGTCTAGAAAAAAAACCTTGAAATGTTGAAAAAAGTTTTAAGTCCAGCAAAATGCTTTGTTTTAAATCTTACTTCTCTGGTTTTCAAATGGGAAGAGGATTTTGTTGTGAAGCTCCATATTGAATTTTAGGTTTTCTCCTCAAATAACAAAACACTTTCACTTCTCTGTCTATTTAACCATTTAGCACCCTAAGGACGGTTTTGCTAAACATTTCACTACTGATGAATCAGCATTATTCATCAACCTCTTGTAGATCAGGAGAGTCAACAACAAACGTGCAACCAGAACAACTGTCTTAACAGCTTCACACAGCACTGTCACTTCATTTTGTAATTAATGGATTTATATATTTGTTCTAACTTTAGACACATAAAACCATATGCTCATAATTAATCTGCAGCATGTTCTGATGTTTTTCTGAATCACAGCCTTCACCAAGGGTATGTACATTATTATGCATCATTGTTTTTATAATGGCTTCGTATAAATTATCTTCTGAATCTGACTAGCTCCATTCCTTACTGATCCTTTTTTGATATAAACAAGACATGGATGTTGCACAGTTTGTTCCTAAACAAATAATATTCTAGTGATAATTTATGCTAATAAATACAAGATGGGAAAATGCCTTAAATGTACCTCTAAAAGCTAGAACCCTCAATGTTAATGTTTTTTTCATGTGTTTTCTCTGAAGTTCTTTCTTCTACCCATTAACCTTCTCAAATTACAGTCTTCTAATCTGAAAAACTACTTTAATATTCCAGGGCAATGTTTCAAAAGAAAAAAGCATTTAGGTGCTATTTTTCACATCTTTCACAGTAAAAAACCCCTATGTTGTTATTATGAATGTTCTATCCAATCTCAAAGAAAAGGAAGGAAAGAATGCTTATCCTTAGTATATAGGATCATTTTAGATGAATAACTACATAATATCTAAAGAAAGGGATTAAGACCATTATTGCTATCTCACAGGACAACAGAGGCTACCCTTCACTGACTGAGAAGGGTCTTTTGCAAGAAAATATTGTCATTTCTTTGCACAGGGAGAGACAATTGTATGAGCACAAAGGCAATGAAAGAGGAAGGAGAGGAAAAAGCTCAAGGATCTGTTACTCAGCCCATCTTCTAACTTATATTCCTACCAGTAGCCAGTGAGAAAGGCACACAGCTGATCTTTGTGCATTCCAGCCTTACCTACAACGTGATCATGTCTTTGTCACCACTGGTTCCTCTGACTGTCCTCTGAATAGGCTTATGCTTGTCCCACAGGATTTCAGGTCCTAAGTATTGTATCACAAGAGGATACTCAGGTCAGCCTTCCTCCAAGCTGCGTCTGGGAATTGCTCTGGCTCCTCTGTTAACAACACAAATTCCAGTGGGCTGGAGCTGTGTACAAACAGCAGCTCCTCAGCTGCTCTGCAGTTTAGGGAAATGTCTTCTCTGCAACCATCATCTGCAAATGCCCTTCTGGAACATCAGGCAGGGTGGTAAGACACAGAGCTATTAACTATGGAGATGATTAATCATCTGGGTTATTTAGCCTGGAGAAGAGAAGGTCCCAGGGGGATTTTATAGAAGCTTTCCAGTACCAAAGGAAGAGAGAGACAGCTGGAGTGGGACTTTTTAGGAGGATGCGTAGTGGTAGGACAAGGAGTAACAGCATTACACTGAAAGGTGGTAGATTTAGATCAGATTTTAGGATGAAATTTTGACTTTGAGGGTGGTGAGGCACTGGAACAAGTTGCCCAGAGAAGTTCTGGATTCTCCATCCCTTTAAGTGTTGAAGCCTGCACAGGACTTTGAGCAACCTGATCTAATCAAAGATGTCCCTGCCCATGGCAGGATGATTTTAAGGTCCTTCCCAACCCAAAGCTTTCTATGATTCTTTGAATGCCTCCTTGATATGATTACTAAGAGCAGCTAGAGCTAAGCATATAAAACAAGGATTAACATACAGTCTTAGAGGAGAAAACTTATTCTTAAATCTGTGATTATTGATAAGCAAGCCATGATGCCCTTAACAAAACCATACTGATTGTGCAATGAAAGGGGCTTGCTCCTGAGTCAAATAATAACTGTGTTCAAAGTAAAACAAGTAGGCATGCTTGGAAATTGTTGATATGCAGGTTCTCTCCCATGCTTTAGAAGATTCGCCTACACTAACCTGGGTCTCATGTGGGATCCTGCAGCAGAATCCACATGAGCTAAGTTGATACAAAAGGGAATGTGCTAGCAGACTCTTAACTATTATGTTGTATAACTAGCTATAAATGCCAGCCTTACAGAACACAAATTATTAATTTCACAATATTGTAAAAAAATTATACAGCTGGCAAATTTATATTCAACTTAATAATTGTGTTATGACTTTTAAGGAATGTATTTTTATTTTGATCTGTTCACATACTCTAGGGGTTTGCATCACAAGTTCCAGTACCAGAAACTGCACATTCTTGCTAAAGAAAATTTTTTACACTACAGAAAAATGAACTAGAAAAGAGGATGCAGCCAGAAATAGACAGAAACAAATTTACCTCATTTTTTCAAAGTAAGTTTAGTACTCAGAGGTCCCTCCTGAATGAACATTCAAGCAATCAAATTTAACTTGCACAAATGCGCACCAAAAGCAAATATGAATGGCTCAGGCTTGTGCATGCTCCCAGGGAAGAGCAGGTTTACTTTTTATGGGATAGGATGGTGCCTGACACAAGACAACAAGGTTTCAAGAACTCATCATTATGGCAGTGACAGAGGAATGATTACGAGCCAGACAAAGATGAAGCAGGACACAGACACAGACACACATACAAATTGGGTCAAAGCAACACACAAAGGAAATGGTTTAAAATTTTTATAATTTCATACTCTGGTTTTCTTTCCTCTGGATATAGATTCTCCTGTCCTTTTCTGGGCTCAGATTATACTGCTATATTGTATAGGAGGAACCCCATCTGTGATGGGCTGTGAGGTGCTGCCTACATAACCGAGAGAAGGATATTTTATGTCCCCAAAACTTTTACAGTATGAATCAGTCTAGGCAATATAGATACTTCATATGTGACTAGGTCACAATCCTGTTTACTTTTTTGATAAAGAAATACATTCATCCAAAAAGAATAGAAGTAAGCATGGTTGCCTTGTCTGACTGATCACAACTAATCTTTTCACTCTACGAACATCTATAATGTTTCAAATATGGGTAATAATTATGTGAGTCCATTCAGATAAAATACATATATTCCTCAGCTCCATTTACTTTTAATGGCTAACATTGTACTACCTAAAAACAAGAGGTTTATGCATGAGAAACACACAAGCAGTCAGACCCTATTTTTGATCCCCAGACTATAAAATAGTTACTTCCTCCATAGTCTCTTATGAAAAAAAAAAGGTTTTGTCATTTTCCTTGTAGATTATTCCAGAGAAGACAGAACAAATTCAGTGTGTTGGCCAAAGAAAAAAATTCCACAGAAATGGGCTGAACTTCAAGAAGCTACTGTTCCATTCCCCCACTATCACAGACTTCTGCTGCAGTAGCAAAGTGCTTTCTCTAAAGCAGAGAGGAACCTTAGATGACTGAAGGTTAAGTCCTTCAAAAGTGTGATAAATCCTACATTGTTCAGAAGAGAACATACATCCAGTGTGGCCTTGGGATCACTTTCAATTGTACTTGTGTTGAGGAACTGCTTTGTTCTGTGGATATCCTGTAATTGGTTGCAACCCTCCAAAATTTCACCTATTATTCTGCGTGACCCTGTGCTTTGTGGAACATAAAACTCCAAGTTCTGGCCTCAACCCACATTGCTTCTGGACTGCAGCTTGAGCTCACTGCCATTGGGATGCTCTGAAGTCATAAAAGAGGAAGTAGGGTAGTGATGGAACAACACAAAGAACAGGTCTTTAAATGAGCAGAGATAAGGCTCAGATATTTTCTTCCTTTTGATGACAATGTCTATATTTTGACATGATTTAATTAAAGACAGCCATTCTTCACTATGCAACTTAGCTGCTTCATGCCATGGATATCTCACCCTGGATATTACATGCTTTCAGAGAAAAGGAAAGGGAAGAAGTGTGCTACACATGAGCTACTGGTGAAAACCCTGCTGAGCAAATCCTATTTTGTGAAATGCACCTGCTGTGGACACTTGTATTTTGCAGAAGAGGAAGCCAACTTATTCAAATACACTACTCTGTGACAGATAATCCTCACCTGAATGGGTCCAAATATTTTTAGAGTGTGACAGAAAGACTTCCACATATTACAAGAATTCTAATCTCCTTTACTTTTTTTATTATATTGCTGTGGGGATATTTCTTGACATGAAGAAAAAACAAGTATATCTCAGATAACTTTTCTTACATGTAACCACTTGAGAAAAGCATCCTAAACCTGTAGTGTTCCATACTGGGTCAATACCTTTTGCTAAAACTGGTTAATTACAGAGAAAACATTCTAAACTTCTTTGAAGTTTCATATTAGGCTGAGTCTATCTATTTTGTCTAGGAGGATTCATTCAATTCTCCATAATGTAATAGGAGTTAAAAAGGTGAGGGCCAAGACCCAAGTCAAGGATGAAGTTCAACCAATAAAAAAGAGAAGCAGGCAAAATACTGATACTGGATATATAACACATCTGCACCACTTTTCTGATCTCTTTCATTTCTATATTAGGGACTTTTATCCTTCACTATCTATGTGCACCGATCTTCAGTAATTATCTCTGCTTAAGTATACAAGGAAGTTCCAACTACGGAAAAGGAGCTTTCGCTGGCAAAGACTTGTTTGGCTGGTTTAAACCACTGGAGCAAATGAAAAACCTGTTCAAAGAAAGCAATATTTTGATACTTCTGGGTTTTCCATAAGGATTTTTGCTGGTGTACTTAAGTTTGCTAAGGGAAGGATACTTCAGCGTTTCTAACCATAAAAGTTATGGCAGAAAAGAAAGAAAACACAAGTCAAACCTAAAATAGGTAGAAAGCAAGAGAATGTAAGGTCACTTTGCACCTCTGGTTTGAAATGTAGCAATTACAGTGCTGATTCCTGCTTGAAGAAATCACTGAAAATACTGGGTCACGATCTTAGCTGTGGCTGATTCTCCCCAGCCAGGGCTACTTCTGGCTTTTTTTTTTTTTATAGACTATGAACAAATCAAGAGACAACATAAGCACCCACATTCCATCTTACTGCCTGTATTTTAGACAGGATTTTCAGGTTTACAATTAATATGTGCCTTTCTGCTGCCTATAGCCAGTGGGCTTTCCAGATATGGTGACTGTACAGAAACAGATAAAACCTGACTGAAGGCGCTTCTGGCAAAATAAAGAAACATCGAGTGTGTCATTTGTTTTCTACTGGCATCTCTTAGAGTTACAGCGAAGGTTACATAATAAGCTAGCCAATGTTTGTAATAACCTTGTACCAGGAAGCAAACATCAACAGCACATTGCATCAGTGATGAAATCTTCATCGTGGGAGCACAGACCTGAGGCCGTAAAGCACCGTTCCATCCGGGTGGAGGCGAATCATTCGATTCTTCACAGTAACGCCGTGCACAAATGATTTCTTGTCGTTTAAGAAGTAAGTGTCAGGCACCCAAAGCTGATCTGCCACTCGGTTATCAAGCGTGAGGTTGAGAGGTATGCCAGCATAAGCCAGCCTCTTATCTCTCCAGTATTGTTGAAAATACATAGTCAAAGTGTAATCCTGGTGAGGAAAAAAAAAGAGAAGTACAAGAGTCAACCATACTTTGTGTAGCTAGGACAATATTTTCCCTCTTGATAGCTTATTCTGCCGTTGATTAAATTTATTATTTTTAAATGTTTAATAAAAATTAAATATTTGCATCACTTAATAAATAGTTTATATCATTCAAGTATCGCTCTAGATGAAGGGGGCATTTCAACTGCTATGAAATCCAGCAGGTATCAGTATCATTTGTCCTGCTCCTGCTTTTCTTTCATACAGTTCCACTCACAACTGCCCAAAATTATCATATTTGTGGAATGATAAATGACACCATGGGTAAATACTGCCATCTTCCCCATTTTTAAAAATGACAGATAAATGGAAAAACATTTAAAGTAGTTTGAAGCAGTATGCAAATTTCTGCCTGAAAAATAAGCTGAAGGTATGTTGATTATACATGTACGTTTGTGTGAGACTGCATTTTGCAGTAACACAAATATTTTCTCATCAACAGACTACACTGATATTTTGAATAACAGTAAATTGTATTAAAGTCCCACTAATATCAATGTTTGGTTTTCATAACTTTGTCAGTTTTAAGGTTTATGGTATTTTCTACAAGCTGTGATCACTAATGTAAAAGCCTAAACATGGATACAGAAGCTTAAAACATCCATTTAAAATTTCTTTATTTCATTTCAGAATTTGCTAACCTGACTTCCTCATATCGTAATAATGCTATATTGAAATGCTTTGAAAGGCTTAGATGGTAGGCCTCATTCATTAGCTTCATGGTATTACAAAACATTAAAAAGAATGCCTCTGAACATTTTAAAGTTATGCACCAGCAAAACTGAAAAAATAAATCACATTAAATAAATGAGACCATAAGTACAGGCCATTAAAACTCTGATTTTCAAATTACAGAAGTGCTCTAAACAATAAAACACTTCATGAGATTCTTCACAAAATACTGAGAAATTTATGTGATCTCCAAACACATTTAAATATTTAGCAGCAGGTGTGCAAGCCACAGGATACCTGCATTTGCATCTGGTTCTACAAGCTGGTAATGCAAAACCTCTCAGGCTTGCTGCTCATTTGGGAAAAGGATGCTCAAGTTTTCCAAGCACAGCTGTTGGGAATGGTCCATTCTTGTAATGGGTTTCATGTGGACCCAATCCAAGTCCAGGCACTGCTTTTGCCCTGTTTCCCTCAAGTCTTTCCTTGAAATCATATGAAACTTGAGCCTGCCTTTCACACTTAGAGACTTTGCATTTTTGATTCAGTGATTCATTCTCTTTAATGAGGGAGCTGCTATGGTTTAAAGAAATCAAATTTAATTGCTTAGAAAAATAAATCACCATAGATATCAGGGAAAAGCTGTTCCCATTTTAAGAAACTAATAGGAGACCTTTGAAAACAAAAGGGCCCAGTGATGGGAGAAAGGAGCCCACGTGGAGCTGCCTGGAAGGAATCTCATTCCTCAAACCTCAAATCTGACATGACTGCTCAAGAGAATGAGCTCTAACCTTTTTGTCAGCAGCTTTCTTCAGTGGGACTGATGGTCCCTGCTCAGCAGTGAACGAGGTGCATGAGACACTGGGCACACCTGCCTCGCTCCCATTACCACGTCACAAAGGCCACCGCTCT
>NW_005054342.1:5618285-5622457 GCF_000277835.1 Geospiza fortis | reverse complement strand
TCTTCTCACATGCTCTGCAATCAGTTTTCTAACACTGATGCATTAGAACCAATATCCTCTACCAGCTGTGTTTTGCTCTGTTTAATTAAAGCTTGTTTCAATTAACACTCAAAACTTGCTGGCTACTATAATGGTTTGCACAGCAACGTCAAGAAATTTGGGATTATAAAAGTTTTGGTCACAAGAACGGCACACCAAAAGCTCACAACATGTAATTGCACAGTATATGCACAAAATAATACTTAGAAATGAAGTAAAGGGGTAGTACTGCATAGCATTGAAAGAAATGAGCTGGCCAGCACCAAAATATAAGAGAAGCAGTACATCTGAAAAAAAAAGTTTTAGGCTAGCTTTCTTTTTCCTTTAGTTTAAGATAAAATATATGCTAACATCTAATGAATGGAGTAATTAATTAGCTAAATAAAACATACATAACAATACAAGTACTAATTATCTGGCATTTTATTTTAAGGTAACATTTACTGTGTCAGGGAACAACTTTACAAATTGTGCACAGAAACAGAACAACCATCAGACATCCCAAAACTACTGTGTCTTGAATGAAAAAAGGACTTCCAAAAGACATTCTCTAAGGTACAAATTTTACTAGTGCTTTCTCTATCAACCCTGTTTACTTATTATATCATCTTAATTTTAAATTTTAAAATCCTCAAAACTCTGTCTATTCATGTTTATGATTATATTTGCATTTTGTACATTTGGGCTTGCCAGCCTCACCTTCTCTGAAGATGATGACAGAAAGAGTTAATATGAACCATGCTTGGCCACCATGATACTTTCTCAATTCCCTCAAAAAAAAAAAGGGAGCAACAAGCTTATATAACAACTGCACTGAAACTGCTTGGCTGTACAAGGAGTAATAAATGAGCAGGACAGGCCAGTTCCTTAGGGTGGCTCCACCAAGCTGCTCACTACCTGCAGAAAATATACTTTTTAAAACCCATACAGATCAGTTCTCATTCTTTGATTAACTAATTTTCAAGACTTTGTATGTATAAAGAAAGTTTTTCCCTAGTCTAGACCCCAGAGGAAAATGCAAAAATGGTTTGAGTGTAGACTAGAAAATATGAACTAGATATTTCAAGTAAATGAGAAAATGAACTTTTAACATTCAGTAAGTAGTCTACAAAGTTTATTAAGGGCCACCTCCCTCCAGGGAGCTTCTGATGACTAGTTCTGATATGGAGGTCAAGAGGGTAGATGTCTAAAGCCAGAAGAGATTCATACCTCTACAGCTTCTGCATTAGGGTGCTATTGTATGTCAAAGATGACACAGAGCTGCCAGCTTTGGAAATTCTAGCTGCTGCAAAAAGCAGTGGACAATTTTCTCAGCAGCAAAGACCTCCATAAAACATATTTTATTCCCCCAAACAATACAATGCAACATTCAACATTTACCTCTCCAGATCCTCACAGTAATAACATGCTTCAGGTCAAGCATGGTAACAAAATCACTCAAAGCTCTGACAGCCAACAAACACAGTGCTTCTCAAGTACAGGTGAAATGTCCTCAGAATGGGAAAAGCTCGACTGCACAGGCAACAAAATCTTTCTTTTGTGAATTTAAAGACCCTGAAACATACTACAAGCATAAAAGACAGTGCTAGGCATCCTTGAATTTCTAGCATGGCAACAATGCCACTGATGTAAGAAAAGGCACACAAAAAGTTGTGATGGCTGTTCTTTCAATATAGTTTTCCCCAGTCAAGGGGCTTGGAAAACAGAATTTAAAAACCTGAAATAGTAGATAATCCTTTGGATATTATCAAGATAAGACATTTAGATACAACAATAAAGAGGCTAATATCACAAGTTAAATAGTGTAGAATATCTGTGGTCTTCGTATGTACTGCTTATGATTTTAATATTTTTTTTATCTTAACCAAGAATTATAGACTAATAAATATTGTATATGCTAACCATGTACAAAGACATTTTAAGCATTTTCTACATTATATTTTTCTCTCTTGGACCGAGCATGCCATGTAGGAAACAGAACTAGCCCTCTCCTAAAAAGCCACTTCACACAGATAATGTACAGTACCTAATGCACTGACTGTAAGACCAATTATTGAAAAATACTAATAAGCTGTAACAGCAAAGGAAACAATTACTTGTTTTCTATTACAGGATTTGTTATCTCTAGTTTTCCTCTCCTTCACTTAATAACAGTGAAAGAAAAATTTGAAAATATAGTTTGTTCATCAAAATAAAATTAACATAATTATGGAAGCAATAATGCTCTAAATTTGACTATCGCTGTTTTCTGTCTTACTATATCATGAATCACTGATGTTACAAGTCTTCTATTAGCTGTAAAAATTTTCCTTCAAAATGATTGCTAGATAAAAACTGCAATTAATACTTAAGATGGAATACTGGTAATATGGCAAATAAGCAATAGAAATTCTTAATGTGAAATGAAAGAATATATTGAAAACTATTGGAAATATTGGGGAAAAATGGTGCAAAAAAAGAACTATTTCCCTGCTTGGGAAGATAGCCTTGTGTCTACCTGAAATGCAGTTTCCTGATTTAAATTTGCATTCGTATGTAAATTCACACCCTTGTTTTCTTGACCAAAAGACAAATGTGATTATTACCATCAG
Source organism: Geospiza fortis (assembly GCF_000277835.1). Lineage (NCBI taxonomy): Eukaryota > Metazoa > Chordata > Aves > Passeriformes > Thraupidae > Geospiza > Geospiza fortis. The sequence continues at coordinate 5,619,827 of NW_005054342.1, read as the reverse complement.
TTTCTGGATTATTTAATTTTGATGAGTTAATAAAGTAAGTACTTGTTCATTGGATAAAAATATTTACTGAAAATCAATGTCTGAGTCTCTTTAATAACTTCAAAGTCTCTTCCATCACCTTCTACATGATTTCAAAAATTAGATATGGCTCCTGTAGTATAAAGAGCTATTTCTGCACCATTGATGATTGAGTAATAGTCTTCCCAATAAGCCCAAAGTGAGTTGCAAAGCCAAACTCATGAAACCTATGCTCTGACAACATATCTGTAAATCTCTTACTACCCTACCATACACAGAAGAGACCTGACAAATGGATTAATGCACACATTAATTCACATTGTTAAAAAAGAGTTTAATAAAGACATTTTCTGAAAGGCTAACCATAAGAAATCAGAATTTACCAGCAATGCTAGTCAGTTGTGTAAGATGATCACATAAACATTTTTCTCAGAATTCAAAATTTTTTAATAGCTTCAGTAACCTTCATATTAAAGAAAAAAATTATTAAAGAAAGAATTTTGAATCACAGAATCATTAATGCTGGAAAAGACCTCTAAGATCATTGAGTCCAAACACTAATCACCATATTCAGCACCAAACATTTACAGGCCTTTTGAACACTTCCAGAAATGGTGATTCCACCACCTCCCTGGGCAGCCTGTTCTAATGCCTGAAACCTGTATTTTCACATTATGTTTTACTTGGTGACATTTTGGGTTGTCCAATGTCTAAACAATACAGTTTCTTACTTAATCCCCAGAAAATGGAGAAAGCCAAAAAGTCTGTTTTTCTGTAAAATCTTTTACAAGAGAACTGCCTGATGAGAATGCCTCTGGCAATAGATGGAGTTCCTGGGCAGCATGAGTGAAGGAGACCTGAGCATGCACACAGACACCACACTCATCCACTCTAGTCCACCAAAGCTGCTTCTTCTAATGTTTCTCGGCCTACCTGCTGTTACAATAAAGGCTCATCTCACCTAGAAGATCCTGACTTGGGCTTTTCTTTGACATTATGCAAAACCTCTGCAATATTGACAGGTTGAAAACGTAGCACATATTTTCCCCAGCATGTGGTTACAATACTCTTCCATTAAGAAAATGCTAAAGCACCTCAATCATGCTGATTTCAGCGTGACCCTCCATACATCAATCTTGTCTGGGTACCTTTTGTACAAAATTATCATTACTGTTTTCCTCTTCTACTGAAACACAAAAGGATGGTGTTATAAACAAGAATTATTTAGCCCCGAAAAACCTACTTGACTCTACAAAACACTTTTCCAAATAAATGTGTGATTCCATGGGTTTTTCCTGCCCCTCACACCCTCTGGCACAAGAGCTTCCACCTCCACTGATACCCCAGTGCCTTCTCCAAAGAGCCTGTTCCTCATCGAGCATCCCTGGGTGCTCCGAGGAGGGTTGCCATACCAACCAGCACTTGGCTTTCTGCAGGCAAAGAGAGCACAGTTGACATAGCAACCAGCCAAAGCAGCTCCTCCACTGCTTTTTGGGCACAGGTGGTGGTCCCTGCAGTGGAATT